>NC_138787.1:33919487-34081987 GCF_965178545.1 Coloeus monedula
GTTCAGTATCCAAAAAAGGGTCTGGGGGAGCTGTTGAACAGCAGGGTCACCAGGATCTGGGTTTGATGATGTGAAAATCTGCTGTATTTCAGATTAATTTTCCAGAAACAGAACAGCTGGGTTCTCTAATGGGAGGCAAAATTTTTGTATGAAAAGAAAACAAATGCAAACCAGTATGAAAATCCCTCCCGTTGCCATAGCTCAGCATTTGCTTCAGTCAGCACAAATGTAGTTTACCATAGTTTTAGTGCCCTGGAAAAGCTGGGGGAGGACAACGGGAAATGGGTCTGAGCAGGCACAACAATTCATTCTGTATTTATATAAAATATCCCCTGCATACCTGTGCATATTTGTGCAACTAGAAAATCCTGCCTATCACAGCGTATGAACTTCCAGCTGGTGCTGAAAGCAAAGGCAACAGCAGGACTTGTCTTCACCAGTTCAGCCTGAGCTTCTTCAGGCAGGAATTGATTTCGAACTGGGATATCACAGAATTTTGTTGGAAACAAAGATTTGTGTGTGTGCACTTAAAGGATGCAAAACATGTGGGTTTTGCTGTAGTGTAATTCTTTGCTGTAAATACGTGTTTGCTTGGTTTCCCCTGCTGTAAGGCCCACATGGCAATACATACTGCATTCGGTTTTGCCTCTAAACCTTTAAAGATGGGAGGGGTTTGGTATTTGTTATTATAAGATTTTCTGGTCTAGTGCTTTGCTCAATGCTAAGTTTGCCTTTACCACAGCAGGGAGAGTTTATTACAAGCTCTGTTTTTTCATGCTGTAGCACTGTTTCTAGTCTGCTGAACTGAATTACTGCATTCTGGCAAAAATGAAACAGCAGCACCGATTGCGTTTCAGCCAGGGCAGAACATCCAAATTGGCTTCAGAGTCAGTGGTCTCTGATCTTATTTCCACTGAAACTTATAGAGAAGACTCATTTAGCTTGAAGAATAAAGAGTCAAGACCTACAGCTTCAGTCTAAATTCCTGTAAAAGGAGACTATCATGAGAACTGTAAGTGCATAGACTCTGTAAGCGTTGCTCACTGAGCTCCACACACGCTCCCCGTCACACAGCCGCGTTCCCTTGTGCAGTGCAAAATCAGAGACTCCTTCTGCAGATAAACACTCAGGCAAATCCATGTGGGACTAGTGAAAAGTCTGAATTATTTGCTAAAGCCTATAGTAGATATCCACAGGATAGTGGGTGGCTTTCTGTCCAAATTCCATAACTATTTTCTTTCCTAGTTGAAGAATAAAGGTGTAGTCCAATCCTTGCACTCAAGCAAGGACATCAGAGAGGGGACCGTGCTGCTGTTTTCAGTCTGACAGTAGAGCTTGCAGCTTCCTTTGCTCAGAAGTCAGGTTTTTGCATGACTGCATTTGAATATTTTGCTCTGCGATTGACGGGAAAAAAATGTTAAAAGTTGAATACAAAACCATTTTACAAGCTTTTAAACATATCTCTCATATCAAGACATTCTTTGTTTTAAAATTTTGTATTTTTGTATGTGACCTAGTTTTTTTCAAAAATCTTATTCCTACGGGATTAGAAAACTTGAGAGAAGCATTTACATATTTATTAAAATTAACATAAAAGGCTTGCCTTTGAAAGGTAAAGTTGGTAAATACACACTGTTTAAAAATGCCAATAAAAACCTCATTTATTTCATATATGCAAGTTGATTTGCACATGTATAAATAGAGTTGCTTTTTGCATTTTTTGCTTAGTTTCTATGTTTCTTTTTGTAATTTATAGTTGCAGCAGTGTGTTTGCTTGTTTATCTCAGATTATGTTTCTACAAATATTTAATGTTTATGTGCCTTTTTTACTTTCTTTGGGGTTTGGATGCGTGTTTGGAATATGGACACTGTCTGAACAAGTATAATGGAACACTAATTCCAGGTAAAGTGTGCTGATGACTCTACAACTTACTGGTGTAAATTTTGAATGTTTTTAAGTAGTGGAGAAATCTGTTCTAAGACTATAAGGCTTAATAAGATAAAAGATACTATAACTTTTAATAATTCTTGCAAAACATTGCTTCTGCAAGCAGAATGCAATTTACTGAGAATCTGTGATTCGGCATGAGAGCTCCTGCTGGGACGGGATGTCTGTTCAATGACCAGGGAGCAAAGGAAAGCCATTAACATTCCCCAGGGAGACCATGATAACAGAAAACCTCCAGGAACGGCCATATCTGATTTGATGGGCAGGGAAGTTGAGGATCCACATTGAGGTTTGTGAGGTGTTGGCTTTTCAGATAAAGATGTCTCTGCATGGATGTACCCAGGGCGGTTCCTGGTGCTCCCAGAGAATACAGGCCTTTTATCACAGCTGAACTGGCAGCTCTCGCTGGGGAGGGACTGCTCAGCTTATTGCAGATGGCTTTTCTTTTTTATGCTACTGCTTTTCTGCAATAGTATTTTGCAAAACAGCTGCTGATCAGATTTCAGTTGGGATGGGGTTGTAGCCAGAGCCAGGACTCTGCACCTTCCCAGCTCCACTCTGCTCCCAGCTACTTGTGTCGCTTTTGCACCTTGCTGATTGTCAGGAATTCAGACTCATTGAAAATTTCTCTTGATATCATCAGCTGTTGTACCACTGTCCTTTAAAATCCTAGGCAGCATCCTCAATTTGTCCTTGACGTGAAAGACATGCCCTCCCCTCTCAGGAGTGTGTGGCCCATCTGAATTGATTTATGAGTTTGCAGCACTGTTCACATAAACAAAACCCAAATTGCTTTCTCAGGTATGTCTTTTGCTTAGAGTTCATTTCAGGACCAGATTTTGCTAGTAAAATAAATTAAATGGGATGAATCAGGCTGGATACAATCTCGTCCAAGCCCAATTAACTTCATGACTCCCACTGGCTTCAGTGATAGCACAACTCCTCCATTAATGTTTCTTGAAATTAAAAAATCAGCCCGCCCTTTTTAATAAGTGTGAAGCACTGGATCTTACATGATAAAGACCAAACACTTACAGGACATACTGTACATGTATCAACAGCCAGTTTTTCTTGCTGCAATGACTTAAATCAGCTCTAAGTTGATGTTACTGATTCATTATTAAAGTATCAATTCAAAATGTGGTTAAATTGCTGTTCAGTCTACAGTTGGGAGTTTGAGGGATGGCACTTTTGTTGTTTATTCTTAGAGAGACCAGGAGTTACCAGTTTCTGATTTCCAGGGGTGCTAACATTTGGCATGGCTGTTTCCTTGCGATGTTTGTCCTACAGCTGCTATACCTTCAGCTTCTCACTTGTGATCTCTTTCCATCTGTAGTTTTCCTTTGGCCCCATTGTTGTAGGGATTGCTGTAAAGTCAAGGAAAATAATGCACTGACAGATATATGTTTTCATTGGGGCTAAAAAGGCCAGGGACATGGAGGATTTTATTGAGATCTGCTTTAATAATGTCACTGTAAATGTAACATCAAAACATACCATTTTATGGGCAGTGACTTAAATCTCATCTACACATTTTCAAGCAGTTCTATAGAGGTTTTTTGTAAATTAGTTTATGATTTCCAAATATAATTATATTTAAATGGAATGTGTACTTGATACACTCAATGTATCAAGTGTAAAATGTTTACTGTAGGAATGTGCTGAAAATACCAGAGGCTGGATCCCAGAGTGCCTCAGGTGTGAGGCATCATTCATTGTTCTTTCTTCCAGGAAAAGCCACAAAGTGCAACCATTGCTGATGTGCCTTGCACGTTGGGACCTATCCATTTTTATAGGTGTCATCCTTTGCATATTCATGTAATTAGGAACACACAAAAGTGTGCTTTAATTCAGCAGACCTCTCTCAAGAGCACTAAGCCACCTGTTTATTAAATGAGTAAATAAAACCAGGTCCTCGAAGTTTTGATAAAATGAGTAATAACTTCACCCTCAACATGCAGAAACTGCTTTAAAAAATTAGTTGTGCTCAAGTGATTGAAACCCTTCTCTCTGCTGGGCAGATCAGTGCAGGTGCCATTTACTTAAGTGGTCTGTGCATGGGACCAGAATTTGTCACCTTATGTAAGGGCTCACAGACCGAAGCACTGAGGACCCTGCTGTCCCCATGGCCACCAAAGCACGTGGCTGCCTCTGGTGCACGAAAACACATCTGTATTGTCACTGCAAATACCAGCCCTGGGTCAGTGCAGAGCCTGGGGCCTGCAGGAGCCACCAAATCCTTGGCTTTAAGGAGAGCATGTAAATAACGCCATGGCATTTCCTGGAGCCACCCAGTGCATGCAACACGACCTGGCTCAGGCTCCAGCAGCTGCAAAGTAGTTTGAACTATCAAATAGGCACACGATAAATCAAGCTAAATTGCTGTCTGAGGGCAGTTAATTTTAATAGTGTAATACCCAGAACTAATTTATGTTCATTAACAGGTCTGTTGCAGTACAGTGACAGTGAAAAATATTTTTAAGGAGTCGTGGGTTTAATTTGGTTTTTGCAAAGAATGCAGCAGAGGAGGAGGAAATGGCAGTTTTTACCAAAGGAAAAAAAAGAGTAGATTTTGTGAGAAAACTTACCCTGAAGATTCTAAGAGAGCTAAAAGAAAAATATCAGGAAATATTTACAAAGCTAATTTGGGCTTGGAGACGTTGATCCCCCTGAGCTTGCTGAGCTGACCACTGCAGGGAGATTCTTCAGAGTGAAATTTGGGGCAACTCTTTGGGTTCTGGTCTGCATCATTCCCTGGAGGAGTCTCCCTCTTCATGGGTGGAGAGGGTCAGAGTCTGAATAAGCCCTGTAGCAGTGTAAATTGGAAAAAAACCCTACTGAAATCACAGGAAATAAAATATTGCTTTTTGCAAACAATAATGTGGAGTCGATGAGGGGGTTTAAATGTACACAAGAACTTCAGGGTCAGGCTGGTACTATGGGGTGTTTGGTTTGAATTCTTCCCTAATAGGTTGATCCTTTGTTTTATTTCAATGGTTGTGTTCCACTATATTACGTTCAAGCAGTTGGATTCAAACAGAACAGAACGCAGTGGTTCAGATACTGCCAAGTTCCTGGGGTTCAATAAGATGGGATTTTTTTAATTTTTTTTTTTTTTTAGAACAGTAAATGTCTGTACTTTAATGGCATAGAAAAATGCTTTGTTTTCACTGTTGTAGAAAAAAACTAGGGAGAATTTATTTTTCAATAAACTTTTTTCTTGTGTGATTTGGATTTATGATTGCTTTGTGCTTAAATGGGAATGCCGTGAGCTGCCTTTTATCCCAAATTGCATTTGTGTGGCTTCTTCTTCCAACTCTGCAGCTGGGTGTTTCTGTTGCTGCCCCACCTCTGCACAGGTAAGTCCCCACCTTAGCCAGAAGAACAACAGGTGAGTAATGACCTGTTTGCTTTGTTTTGTTTTAAACCTGAGTTGGATAATGAATTACATCGAGCCTCCCTTCAGGAAGGCAGTTCTGCACCAGCAGTAGTTAGGAATTCCTGGTTTCCTATAAATTTACAGCACACGCAATTACAGCACTCACTGAATTTACAGCCCACTGTAAATTTGGGAGAAAGGGAGACTGGAATTGCACAGTGGTTCTCAGGCCTGCAAGACTTACTGACACAATACACTATGAAGCTGAAAGATAGAGCTACACAGTGATAAAATAGCAGCTTTAGAGAATACTCTCTTCCAGGATCCAATTTAACATGCAAAGCACTCAGGAACTAATGAAACGTTTGTATGTGGAACAAGGGCTCAGGCACGAAGCTTTGGCCCACATGGAATTGGGGTGTGCATTCAGTGCACTCGAGAGGTGCCACATGAAATCACCTTGGCAGCTCTAAATAAATGCAAATGTCCAGAGTGAAACTTCTCCAAGGAAGCTGTCAGGGGATTTCAGGGGCACCCATTCTGCTGACAGGCTCTTTCTGCCCACCTCAGGTTTTGTTAGCCCAGCCAAGACTGAGGGAAGGGCTCTCTGTTGTCAGCTGCTGGGAATGTGGAGAGGTTTTGGTGGAGGTGTCCAAGAGTAATAGAGCAATTAATGCAGGAGGAGTATGCAGTGGAAAAAATAATAGTAAAAAAAACAAATGAAGACTAGCTCCTTTATCTGGTACAAAAATAACCATTTGTAGCACAGTTGCTATGTACTTTAAAAAAAAAAAAAACCACAACTACACTGGAGAGAAGCAACAGCTCACTTTTTTCCCAGCATTACCTTTTTCCAAGTTTGTTCTTTGCTGAGCTTTTCGTTTTTTGTTTTTATTGTGGCCACACTTAACTGAGCAATGTAGCATCAGTGGAGTAGAGAAGTCAGTAACTATCAGCTTGAGATGCCTTGTATTGTCCTTGTCCCAACTAATGACACACACCTTCATAAGCAAGAGCATAAAGATGTCAAACAGATGCCTGCAGGCTGAGAAAGGGTTTGTGACATGGGTCTGGATATCCAGTCTATTCCCTGGCAAGTTCAGTGTGCTGTGGATGCAGAGGGTGGTTTTTCCACTGTGCAGTGCTGCTGCAAGAGCCTTTTATGGCTGTTTCAGTGAGGAAAAGGATGTGAATATCCTTCACCAGTTGCCCCTTTTTATGGTCCTTGGCATACTTCCCCTTGGATGAAAACGGGTGAAAACGTTGTTGGTTCTGTGTTGCTATTCAACATACCACAATTTCCAAATGTTTCCTACCATCAAAGTGAGTTAGTGGAGGACACTGCTCATTCAGGCTCTTGTTCTGCCTATTTTTGGAAACGTTTTCCTTCCTGTTTCATTCCCTTAATTGTTGTTCAGCTTTGATATCTAAAAAGCTGAAGAGACATCTGTAAAATGGTGAGCAGCTAGAGTTAGATGTGAGCTGTGTTGCAGTCACATGATAGAAAAAAAAAATCTACGAAAATCGGAACTTGGAATCAAAATATGCCGTGCAGCTGTATTGGAAAGCTCATTTGGGGGAGCTTAAATACTGAATACTTCAACTCTCACATGTTTAGACTGGGTTTAGTCAAACTCCTCCAGCTGGTAGAGAGTCCACAGATGGAAACATTTTGCTGGGACTTTGTGCCACTCTCAAAAGACTTCCCTTCAGTGTGCAAGAGCTGGAGCACCCACTTTGCTGCCTCACACTCCCCTGAATTTGTGTTTATGCTTGTCTGGAATTGTTCTTTTATTGATTATGGAGATTGCATTCAGCTAAAATCTAGCAGTAAATCTTTGCAGCAAAAAAACCTGGGAAGAGTTTGCACAGAACAGACTCCAGCTGTTCGGTCTCACTGTGTGTCCTGCTTTGCTTTGGAGCCTTGGCTTGGGGGTCCTTGCTCCTGCAGGATCTCAGGGAAGCACTGCCTGGCTGGGGACACCAGCTTCCTGCACCTTTGTGAGGAGAGAAACATCAGAACAAACCAGTGCTGGACAAAAATGGTGAAAGAATGAAAACTCCACAGAAAATGTCCTGAGGTGAGAGCCTTTGGTAGGTTGGCAGGTAACAGCTGGTGCTTCCAGTGTACATACAGGGGATCTTGGAAGGGAAGCTGCCAAATCCCTAGAGACCCCTCTTGGCTTTAATTTCCTCCCCACCTCCATAGGAGGGTGGAATTGATGTGATCAGCCCAAGGCTGTACTGCAGGCTTGGGTTCTGCCCCATGGGTCTGCCCAGTAAGAGGCGGCTGGCATTGTCACTTGTCCTCTTGCCTCCACTCCTTTCTCCATGGTGAGGTGAAGGGTGACAATAATCCCTACAGCCTGTGTCAGCAAGAGGTGAGTTCAGAAGGGTGCTGGGTTTGGTGCCAGCAGTGGGAGCTGACAAAATGGGATGTTTGCTAGTTACTTCCCAGACTAACTTGGAAGAAGATGTACTTTGAGCCTGCCTGCAGCTGCATGTTGGTGCTGGTGTCAGTCCCTGCAGGACCTGAACTCTGAGCTTCCCTTCTGCAGCTCCTGGTGAGTGGGCTGGAGGCTCTGGAGCAGCTGTGCCAGCCACACTGGGCAGCTGATCCCACTAAACAGGGAAAAAGGGGGAACTGTTCAGTGCTACCTCCAATACCAATCCTGTGGATGAAAGGAAAACAGCAGCTCCCAATCTTGGGGGGAACAGGAGAGGGAAATATCCCTGGCTGGTCTGTTACTTGAATTAATTATGCTCTCACATTGCATAACCCGGCCCCACATGCCAGGCCGCAGGAATGTGTTTTTGTGTGCTACTCCTGTGCAGTTCCTGGTCCTGGATAAACACATCCAGAGGGACAGGGATGGGCTCTCTCACAGCACCTCTCAGTGGCAGCACACACAGCACAGGCTGAGAGGTGAGAAAACACTGCCAGCACAGCAAAACTATATGCAACCTGTGTGTGAAGCATCTACACAAGTTTGTATATTCCAGGGATAATCTCTGTTCAAGGAGCTTCAGCATTTCCTTAGCTCTTTATTTGACTGCCTAGGAAAAATGCATTGTCAGGTTGGGAACAAACATTCCTGGTTTGCATATTTATTAAGGCTTAATAGATGGACTGGATGACCTTGGGCTGGATGACCTTTAAAGGTCCCTTCCACCCAAAACTATTCTGTTAACACTTTTCCCATAGCCTAGCATCTCCATGAGCTGACCCACAAAAAAGAATGCCAGAAATGCCTACACTTTTTCCCAGGCAGCTGGGATTGCAGAAATACAAGTGGCAGTGACAGTGGTGAACACCTCTGTGGTACATTCCCAGCTGCAGGTGTATCTACAGCTGAATTTGCCCACATCTGAGGAGCTTCTTGTCTGGGATCTTTGCTTCATGTTCATTCCTGGAACATCAGGGAGTGTCTTTTGAGGCTCTTTTCCACCATGGTTGAAAAAGAGCCTCACCATGATGCTTATTTATGGTTTGCCTACTATAGCTAGAAGTAAAATGGAATAAATAAGCAGCAGCTGTTAGTCTGGTGATTTTTTAATGACTACCAGGATTCAGAAAAATCTGGCTTTTAGCTAAAAGTGAACGTTATCATTTCCCATGCCTACCTGGTGTGTGTGGGTTATGGCTGGGGATTCAAGACTGCAGCTGGTGTAATCCTGACAGAGTTTTTGATAGCTCCCTTTGCTGCTGAACAATATGGCCAGATTCAAAGCATCTGCTCAGTGTCACAGTCACTTTCAGGGATTAATTTGCAATTGTAAGCTTGGCCAGACTTTAATAAGTGTCAGTTTGCAGCCTCATTCTGGCCAGTGCTGTTCCTTGGGTGAGTGCTGAGGCTCCTTCCTCACGTCCTGTGCACAACAAAGAGCCCTTGGCAGTGCTGAGGGCTGCTGTGATCACCAGACAGGTTATTATGTTGGCCAGTGCCAAGTTTCAGGTGATTAGTCCGAGTGCTTTTGAGCTGTTGCAGCTTTTGAAAAGTCCACCTTCACTTAGCCTGGCTGGAAGCACACTTGCCATCTCATAGTTGGAAAAAATCAACTGGCACTAACATTTAATAAAGAAAACTATAGAAACTGTTCTCTCTGAGGGTGGCTGGCTCAAGCAGTGTCACAGTAGATGGATTTTCTCTGCTGTTGTCACGTACCACACAGAATCTCTCCAGTGCCAGCTGGCTTTATCACTGTTTGCTTTCATTTCTGAGAATCATTTTTTCCTGGACTTTTTCAAGTCTCACAAGTATTTCTGTTCTTTTCTTGTATTTACCTGCTAACACCAGCAATGCTTTGAAGCACCTGAAAACTTTCTGCAATTGGTTTAAACTAATCTGATAAGAGTATGATTAACTTGTTAAACCACAGCTCCTTTTCAGGTATCTGTACTTAGAAACATCCTAGGAGCATTCCAGAGTTCCAGAATGAACTGTGAAACTTCATTAACTGAGTGTTTAACCTTCCTTCATGCCTGAGCACATCTGTGCTCCTGTTTACACGCAGCATTTTAACAGAATTATTTAATGCTTGAGCTGGGTGTTGGTTTGAGTGTCCTGCATACTTTCAGTGGCTGAGGACTTTGGTGTGGCAAAGGTTGGATCAGGAGTTCAGCCACGTCCCCTCTCCTCAGTTTTCTGCAGCAGTGGGCTACAGACAGGCTGCTGGACTGCATGGTCCCGGGAAGCAACACTTCTGGGTAGTTCCCAAGTGTCATTCTCAAACCTAGTAATGGGGCTGGAGTGGGAATAAAGCCCTCAGGGAGGTGGAAAAGGGTAAGCAGTACCAAGAAAATTAACAAACCCATGAAATGTCTAATATTGCTAGATTCAGGCCCTGGGTCTATGATTCTGAGGCTGAAGATGCCTGATAAACACTGTTAATCAGTGAGGAAATACCAGTTCCACAGCTGCCTTCATGGAACTGATGTGAGAGGAGAAACATAATGGGAAAAGCAAAAGTATAAGACATTAGGGTCTTGTGCAGGAAGACAGGGTCTTGGGGTGGCATTTGATATTTAAAAATCCACCTGTGCTGAGTACAGTGAGCGCTCCTACACTCTCCAGTCCTTCTGGAGTCCTTGCTGAATGCTCCTCTGAAGTAGCTCCTTTGGCACCTTACAGCTGAGTGACACCATCCTGTGACAGCAAGGCACAAGCAGCATCAGCATGAACAGCAACACTTTGCATACAAATACTTATACAAACTTAATTGATCCAAAATATGTGAAAACAAACTGCAGCAGCAGTTTTGCCATGAGGAATCCTGTAGCAAGGCATGTTCTCTTTCCAATACTGTGCCCCCCATATGGGTACTGTCAGGTCAGGGAAACCACTGCAGGGGGGTCTCTTCCAACACCTATCAGTGGGAGTTGTCTTTTACTAGAGATCCTTAAAGACCTGATCAAGTCACAGATGATGGGAAATACAGTTTTAACATCATACCTGTGAAAATAGCAGTGTCCCCACTCTACAGCCCTCACTGATCAGTCTAATTGTACATCTACTCTCATAGCTGTAGTCTATTGTTCTGGAGTGGAAATGGGCATTTCCAGCTACTCAGCTACTTACTGCGATCTTACTTCAATCTCTGCAGTTGACTGACATATTTTTTATTCACCTGTGATAAACAGAAGCAACAACACTGATTCTCTGTTGTGAAAACCGACCTGGAATACATAAAATAAAGAGAAAATGGCTATAGCCAGAGAATCCAGTTTAATAGGCTGCTATACAGGAAGACTTTGTTCTATGATACATTCTGGAAATAGTTTTCAAATGTTACTTACAGATACTGTATAAAATAGATACCAGTTTTATTGATTATACATCAAGATTCTTTGATCATTTAACCTGCTATTAAGTAATATATAAGATGTGTGATGGAAAGTGAGCAACACTTTACAGGACAATCTAAATCTAATAAATAGATCTGTATCTCACCACGAGATTGAGCCACTGCTGTGCCGTTGTCAGACTACAGAGCAACCACAACGTCACACACGCTGGTACAGCTGCATATGGTAAAATAGGAGATGAAAATCCCATTCCTTGAGCAGCTCCTCTTCCCTGCATGACTTTTTTTGGCTTTGGTCTGTACAGTAATACTGTGTGTGCTTGTTTGGTCCATGCAAAGCTACGAACAGTGTCTCATCAAGAAAAAATAGAATTTAAATTGAAGAGGTATAGTTTTGGTTAATTTGGGGTTAAAATGCAATATCTCTCTGATCACAGAAAGGGCCGTACCTGCTCTTTCTGGCTGTCTATTTCAACAAGAGGGTGGAAGTAGCTACTTAAGTGTTTTAAGCAACACAGCTCTTGGTGTCCAGACTCTATGTAAGATACTCTTAGTCGAAGAGGTTAGCAAGGATTGTACTCCTGTTACAGCATGTGTTTGTGAAAATACAGGCCAGGGGGAAAAAAAAAATCCAAAACTCAAATCTGAAACTGGCACTTCTTTACCCACAGGCTTACCACACCATTGAGAACACTTTCACTCTGGAATATACAACATGGCAGCTGGGTTCAAACTGCGAACTGCATGTTTTCTATTGTCACAGGAATCAATAGCATACTGGAAATAAATAAAAAACCAAACCAAAACGCTGCTGTTTGGCTGAATTGCAAGCAGTGTGCACAATATGCCAGATTTACAGAGAGATTTCCCATTCAAACAAATTTCAACAGAAACAGACCACGGGAAACAAACTGCATATTCAGGAAAATACCATTGGCACCACTTGCCAAGACGTAGAATGCTGTGGTTTGACAGTCCTTGCAGGGAGAGGGCGGCAGCTTCACTCGAACATCTCGTAGTGGCGCGTTTGCCTCACCCGCGGCACCATGTCAATGAGCAGCCTGCAGGGAGAGCACACGGGGTCAGGCACGGGCACAGCACTGAATATATAAAGATTCATTAATAAGAAACAGCTCAGGTGGAGTAACAGCCTCCACAGTTTTCCAGAACTGTTAGTTTTACAGTGGAAATTGTGATTATAGAGACTTATTCAAGAGTGGTATTCCTCATTAAAATGTTAATTGAATTTTCCAAGTTGAAAAAGAAAACCCCACACAGCTTCCAGGTGAGGGCTGACTGCAGCCTGGCCAAGGGCTGCTTCTCAACGGGCACAGTTCCAACTAAGACACTCCACATCTCCCCCTTTCTCTTATGGCAGATAATCAACAAGGGATGAAGTGCAAACTTCGGGTTAGATTCCATGCAGTCAAGGGAAATTGTGGCAGCAATGAAGTGCATGGCAGAGTTTAATTTGATTTTTTTAGTCTGTTTCTGGTGTGAATCAAGAAAGCATCTTAAAATTCAAGAAAAGCAACATCTGAAACACCAGCAGGAACCTTCAGTTCAGAAGTTGCCAAAGGTAGGGCTGGGACAGAAATCAATAGCAAGATCCTTCTTTAAACTTGAGCACCTTTGCTTAAATCCAGACTTCCTGTGGAAAAGCAGTGCTCAGAAATGTGCCCCAAAAGTAATGAGGACTGATTTTATCCATCATTTGTGGTCATTTTTCATATATTGCATTTCAAGTGTACAAAAATCTAAAATTATTCCAATTTCTAAGTTCTGGCTGCTTTCCAGCTGATGTGGGGGACACAGTCTTTTATAACCCTTTCCACACACTCTGCTCCAGTATTGGCTGCTAGTCTAATAAATTCCAGGGACTGATTTCACTGGAATTACTTAAGCCCTTAAAGACTGTGACTTCCTACCTCAGGGCCAGCCCAGCTGCTGGATACGCTGCCTTGTGTGCTCCCAGGAGATACTCACTTGATTCCATAGGCAGATATTGTGAGTCCAATTAACACTCCTATACTGCCATCCAGGAACCAGACGGAAGAATTGTGTTTAAACACTTCTGCACTAAGAAGGATGGAAAAGCCCATTATTCCACCTACAAGAGAGTTGAAACCTAGAAGGGGAAAAAAAATAATTAAAGGATGAACAGCAGGAACTCATGGAAAGGAAAATGGTTTTGCACAGTAACCTGTCAAAGAGCCTCTCTTGGAGCTTTTTACCCCATTCCATATATTTATTTACGTGCTTGGCACTCTTGTTTAGAGCTGTAGACGTTGCTGAAGACACAAAGGATAATCCTAGTAATATTTTCCATTTGTGCTTTAGATATACCACAGCAGCTTCTTATCTACTATTCACAATTTTAATAAACATCCTTTTAGATTCCTTTTTTTTCTTTTTTAAACCCTTTCTCTTTTTCTCCAAGCCTGTCCCTTCAAAATTCTCACAGAGCTTTTGGAAAAATTAATGCCCTTTTTCATCCAACTCCTTCTTGGTTGATTATTGATTGGGGGGTTTTAAGTCATTCCTTGTTTTCTGTTTTTTAACTCCAAATTCCCTTTTTCTGATTTTTTTTCCACAGTAACCCAAAAGACACCCCTGTTGTTCTACAAAAAAAAAAAAAAGTCACTGAGAATGGTAGATCCATATGCTATTTAACCTAGGTAACAAATGAAATATCAAACTTGAAATATTCTATATTCCTTGGTGAGTCAGCTCTAGCCAGCTGCTGTTTACAGGACTTAGCCAGGTTTTTCCAATTCCCCATGACTGCCAACAATGATATACCTGACACTTGTTCCTGAGTATGTCCTTTGATCCACACCTCTCACATCCAGTCTTTGTCTATTTATTAATTTATACTGCTAGCACATGTTGTGTCTATAGATATAAAGAATATAAAATACAAATAATTAATTAGAAATTTAAACCACTGTTACTTCCCCTGCTCCAGCTTAAGTCAGAATCCATCAGCACAATATGCAAAAGAATAAAATATTTCCATGCCATTATTGGCTGATGGTTCCAAATGATCTAAAAGCTACTTGCAAAGGAAATTTTTTTCCCTTCCTGGCTCTCATTCAGCCAAACCTTTCTTTGCTGATGTGGCAGGACACTGTTCTGTGTGTAGGGCCAGCACAGGAAAAAACAGGTGGCTAAATCTGGGTAGGAAACAGGTACCTAAAACCTACAGGAAAGTTGGCTGACATCACTGTCACAGAGTTGTCCTCTGAGATGTCACAAAATTCAAAGCAGGAAATCACTGTTTTTATTATCCTAAAGGCCAAGAGCTTTTGCTATAAACAAACTGTACAAATGACATTTTGCCTCATTAGCATTCATACATCTAGGCTTTAAAGTGATATTGTTGTTAAGCCCTACTCTAAAACAAAATTATTCTAAAAAAAAATTGTTAATAGAGGTTGACATGTATAAGAGAGAATTTGCTGTTCTGAAAATAAACCTATTTTTCAGGAAGAAAAATTCATGCTCCTTTTATTCAAAACAGTTTGTTGGTCTGGAGCCAGGGATCACAGGAGGTAAATTAGCAGGAAACAGAAAACACTAAAAAAAGATATGCAAGGGACTGCTAAATCTGTCTCAGCTGCTGAATCACATTGTCTCTTCCTGATTGTTAATAAATCAAGTATATATGTAAATATATCTGGTGAAAGCAGATATTTAACCACACATGTTAAGATCAGCCTCCTACATTTTCTAAAGTAGTTCTAAAGGAGAGAAGAGAGATAAAAACCAGGCTGAGGTAATTTTATACCTTTTTCCCTATTTTTTTTAATCAAAGAATGAGCAGTCTCCAGCTCAGAAGCAGTATCATTAGCATGAGGATGTAATTATGGGGAAAGAGATTTCTCTGTCATGAAGGAGAACAATTCAGAGCTGGAGCTATGTAGGAATTTTCAGCTAATATTTTGTCTAAATAAACTGCTCTGTTTCAAAACTCAGCTGCATTTTTTTAAAGGGAGGGTTCATCATTTGCCTGCCCAGGCACAGTTCTGAAATGGTCAACATGACCCACTTACACCCTGGCAGTGAAGGAGGTCAGACTCACTGGGCTGCAGTTACCAGCATCCTTTCCAGAATCCTTTTTCCTTTTGGAGATATTTCTGTTTCAAAATGTCTAGAGTGGCAGAGCCCATTGGAAAGAATAAGATCTCTGAGCTGGAGGTCTGTTGGGAGAGAATCCCAAATGCAGGGAGGCAGTAGCTTAGTTGTAACCCCCTCACTGCTATTCTGATGCCTTTTTTGCTTCTTTTAGATTTAAAATGTAAGTACTCATGAAGCATTTCTGTAAGTGGGATGATAGAGATACTCGTAATACGTGTTATCACACATCATCAAGAAAAAAGCTGAGTATGTTTAATTTGCTTAAAATAAATTGTATGTATCTCTAGAGTAAGCTGAGAATTGAATTTCCTCAAAGTGAAATCTTTAGCAAAGAATAAAATAATTTAGGTACCACGACCCATGAATCATGAACACCCTACAGTGTCTGTTTACAGACTATTTCAAATTGTCCTGTGTTGGCAGATAAAAACTGGGAGAGATTTGTAGGGGGCTGTGAAACTTCTGCCATCACTGTGGCCTCACTCGTTTGAAAGACAGATCCCCAGGATTTCTGAGGATTCACAAGCTTGAGCCCTGTCAGTAAGAGGAATATCTGGAGCTACTTTTAAAGAGTGATTTTAAACTTCCTTTAAAACCAAAACCAGTCAGCTGCTACACACCTGGGCCAATACAGTGGTGGCAGTGAGGTGTTCCAAGGATGCAGTGGAGGAGATTCAACCTGTGCCAAACACCAGCAGGGCCAGAGGAGTGCAGGGCAGGGAAAGGCTTTGTTTCACACCTGCCATGCTCCAGCAGCTCTGCTGAGTGGCAGGGAAAGCACTGTGGTGACAAATGACACCTATGGGGGTACCTGTGGATGATGGTGACGATCCCTGCTCAAGGCAGGCAGCGTTTCTACAGCAAACTTTGCTTCATTTAAACTGTCAGGATTTACCATTCACCAGGCATAGGCAGTGAAGATGGAGGTGACTTAACCAGAGCTCTGAGAACTGCTGTCATATCCCCCTGCTGCAGCCTAACCCCTGACTAATACACCTCTAATTCATTATCTGCTCTACCTCTAACTCTCTGTTACTGCTTACTATCCACACATTCACTGTTTGACTTCCATCAGACAGAGTCATTCCAGCTGAGCTGTCTGTGCTAGAGGCCAGTGGTACCACGGACTGCTCTAGGGTTTGGGGTTTTTCCCATTTCCTAGTGGCTGCCTAATTTCAATGCTCTTTCACAGCTGTCATTGTGCAGGGGTCACTCTTATCCTTTGCGTCCACAACATTCCCTGGAAGAGTCTATGAAAGCAGCAGGATCAATGTCACACTCACCATCGGTTATCAGTGCTCTGCTTGTAAGGACCTTTCCCAGCATAAATTTGATTACTGCCAAGACAGTGCAAAGGATTCCACTTAGAACAGAGACACTGTACAGAAAATCATCCTGAAAAAAAAAATGTCAGACATTAGTAAGTCTTCTGGTCATGTCCCATGTATTAAATGACAAATAGTACTAATTAATGTGTAATTATTTGTGCTGCTGAGAAACACAACCTGAGATAAAGATTTCCTGCATTATGACTTCCAAGACAGCTGGTGCTTATTTGGCTTATATTGTCAGCTGCAATTGCTTTTGCAGCCGTAATTAATGACAGCTCCAACCAACAAACTGTGAATTGACCCAAGCTCCTCAGAGTCAGGAGGTTATATTTACCAGTGGGGCTGAATGCAGACTGCCAGGTCATCTAATGCTAAATGCCAGCAGTAGTGAAGTCCCCACAGGCAGAAGGCAGGCTTGAAAATAGAAACCCACTTACCAGACCAATATTGATTTTCATTGTAAGAAATAACCATTTAATGTTGTTTCTGATTCTGTGCTTGCTTTGGTTTTGTTTCATTACCTTTTTCTAAAGTCTGGTTCAAGCTACATCCATAAAACTTCTGACACTGATGTGCAAAGTAAGGTTTAGCTCTTTCTCAGAAGAAAAATTTTTCATGGATTTCCATTTCACAGAAACATCCACACTGCTTAATTTGCACATGCAACATGAGTTCCCCAGGCTCCCTCAGGAGAGAGCTGCATGTCTGTGTAGGGCAAAGAAGGGTAAGTTATTATTGTTTAACACTCATTCTCTAAAGGTCATCTGGAGGCCCCCACCCCTTCCTGCTGAGTGTTTTGTGTTTGGTTGGGCTGGGAGGAAACTCCTGGGTGCTGACATGCTGCAATCAGGTGCCTAAAGGGAGGCCCTGTGCCTTCTTCCCCCTGAGGAACACCAGCCCACGGGCTGCAAAATACCCAAGCGAGCTCTCAGCCTGCCTGCCACCTCACCACAGAGCTTTGAGTTAGATTCATTTATTACTCTTTACAGAAGCGTTAATTTAAACTGTTGCAACACCAGTACAAACAAAGGAAATAGCAAGCATTCTTTTTTAATTTGTATCTGCAGGTCTAAGTGGGCCAGTGCCGCTGGGACCCTGTTCCTGATTAAAACACTCCAGCAAAAGTCCCTGTTGGTACCAAACATTGTCATGATGATTCGTCATCAGCTCCATCCATTTTCATTATTTTAGCAGCAACTTGAAACCCAAAGAAATAAAAAAATATTTTTGAAAGCTGCTTAGGAAGACACAGGGAATTAGATTACTGCTGTAATGTACTCATATCCCTAAATAAATCATTCAATATTTTTATACAATTTTGTATGTTGTATAATTTTGAACGTCTACTTCACTCTCAGTCATGAGCTCATTCTCTCTAGACCTGGTACAATATTAACAATATTAAGTATTAAGACAAAATTCACTGAGGAAAAGAGAATAAAACAGAAGCAATGAAAACACAGAACTCAAGTACTGGGTAAAGGTAGGATAAAAAGCATTCATACAGTTATTTTAACATAACACCTGGAAAATACCCAGCAATTTTGGAGTGCTAGGGAAGGACTAAGGAAGCAGTGGCAATATTTGGGTACTGTCAGTCTAACAAGGAAAGCTGTGAGCTCTCAGAAGGTCTGAAATGACAACAAAGCTTCAACAGTCTGGACAAGCTTTGCAAAAATCTTTCAAAATTTGAGATCCTTGTCAAAACCACACCTCTAATCTTTATGCATCTTTCTCAAAAATGTGTGTTTTCAGTACCCAAAGACTTCATTTTGATAGCCTAACAAGTTCTGAATGCTTAATCTAACCTAATCTCATCTAATATTTTACCTAATATTTAATATACAGCATATGTATAAGGCTCCAGAATAATCTGAGGTAGAATGTTGTGCTCCACCAATATTTCGCTTGTGTCTCACTTGGCACATTCTCCATCACCCCACACACCCTCCAAAGGCTCTCTGATACCTCCCAGGCATCCCTACCTCTTATCTTTGCCTTTCCCCTCAGCAAAGCACAGGCCTTGTCACCAGCAGAGCTGAACCCTGCAGGCCCAGCAGAGGTGACAGCACAAATCACTTTGCTATCAACAAGTAAGTTGTGTCACTGTCAGCCTTGGGCTGATGAAATGCAGTTTTCCTCCACCTGTCAAATCCTTGGGGATGCACTGGAAAACCATTACAAATTGGCATAGTTTGGAAAAAATCTAGGAATCACAATACAAGATATTTTGGAAAGTATTCATAGAGATGTTCAAAAGTCCAGTTATTGATTCAGAATCCTGAAAATGCTATGCCTTATTCCTTGTGCTATCATGTCAGGTTTCATCCTCTGCATGGCATTTTATTTGGAGCTTTTTGTTTATTTTTTTCCTGCCACGGTGTACCACAAATTTTTGGGATGAATTCAGGTTTTTTTCCTGCATGTGTCACTAAAATCACAGTATGTGGAAATGCATCTTGCTATTTGTTCAGTCATAAACAAAATGAGTCTAGCTACTCTACTGGAATCCAAGAATGACCTAAATGTGATACAGATTTCTGAATGAATTCATGAATTGTTTAACAGGCTTTTTATACAGGATGCATAGTCAGGATTGAGAAGGTCTTCCTAAGTTTAGTGGGCTTTTTCTCCACCAAATCACACAAGACAAGCTCATTTTGTTGCCAATACTAATGCAATAACCACTGATAAAGCAGAAGACCTGAAAAATCAAAGCTCCTTTGTTATCACAGTGGACACGAGAAAGGGAAGAAATTAAAAAACCCTGCTCTGGACGCAGATGCTTTAGGCTGTGCCAAACAGATTTTCAGAAGGCGATATTCCTGGTTTTATCTCTAAACACCACCCAAACTCAGCAGCTCCTGTTGTGCGCAGCTCCTCGCAGGAGCCACCGGGAGGCGGCAGATCCCGCACGAACTGAGCGCGGCTGTGGGGACCAAACCCGAGAGGAAAAAATCTTTTAAACTCTCTTTCCTCAGTACTTCTCACCCAGTGCTTTCTGGGCGTCCAGGCACCCCAGAGCTGGAAGAAGAAGAAGAGTGAGGCTATCTGCTGCTAACAAGAAGTTTTTGCGGGTGTAACAGATCAGCCCAAAGTGGCGATGTCCAGCAGCACGGACAGCCCGGCTGTGTCCCGAGCAGGTGAGGATGAAAGAGGAGAGAACCAGCTCAAAACGCTGCCTTGGCACTATTTTGCTGCCAAGAAGCTGGAACTGGTTTAGGACAGCAGGATTCAATGAATTAGCCGAGGGACGGCTGCTGTGGGCCAAGCCCTGGGCTGGAGCAGAGGCGTCCGGCTTTGGGACACGCGAGTGACAAACGCGCTCTGCTGCAGTGCTGTGGGCTCCAGAGGGTTAAACACGCCATCCCGTGGCTGTGAAATGGTTCCCATTAAACTAACTCATCCTTTGGAGAAATGAAGAAAAGAAATGCCATAATGGAGAGCTAAATTAATAAAATAAGCCCGGCCATCTGGCACCATCTCCCTCCGGATCTTCCCGCAGCCCTGCCCTCTCCGTACCCCTTGCCTTCCCATCTGACAGTCATTAGGAGCACGGAGCACGTCTAGCCAGGCTCACTGTACGTGTCCTTAGTGTTATTTTAATTACAGCAGCAGCAAATTGTGACAGATGATACAAATTTAAATTCTGATCATTTCCATATGATAACGGCTTCCCAGTGAGGTAAATAAAGCTCCTTCCTTTTCCATTTCTTTTCATATTTGCTCATTGCTACTACACTGTACACGAGACCTTAATTAAAGGACACATATATCTGATTTGATGGCTTCATGTATAGACCAGCACTGTGCATAAAGAAAGGTGCCCATCCTGGGCTGCCTTCTCATTACACAGCACTTTAATAGCTAAAATGTCCCTACTTAAGATTCATTTTATGCAAGGTTTTATACTGTGGTTTTATGCTTTCTTTCCCAGAAGAAAGCTTCCCTAGGAAAAAGTCTTTTCCTCTTTTACTATTCCTAAGAAAGGAATAATAGAAGTCAGCAGGCAGCTTTCCTCCACTTTACCCAAATGCATTGTCCCCAGCTGTGCAGCTGAGAAGAGGGGGTTGCAAAATTGTCACAACAGTTCTGTCCCTGCTTTCAAGGATTTTACCAAAAGCAGCAGTAATCTTACAGCTCAAGAAAAAGTTTGTTGGTTTTGATGTTGCAACTTTGATCTCCTTCTGAATCTACTGTAGAAAGGAAAAAAAAAAAAAAAAATCTCACAACAGATTCTTCAGTGCTTGGTTTACTAGGTAGAAATATTTTAACCCAATTCCCAGCTTAGTAACTGAGTTTCAGCTGATTCGTGTTCCTAATCTTTCCCTAGAATGCATATTGCTAATTCTGACCCTAAAACTTCGCCCTGATTCCATGTATTATTTCTACCAGCTATTCTCTGCCCACTCCCCTTTACTTATGGTCCTTCCTCCTCTGGGACGTAAGAAGTTCTCATTTCACCTGCACTGTACAGTGTTGAGTCAAAAGATATTCAGTGGTACAGGACGAAGCTCTGTCCTTCCTTCGTCACTCATTCTACTGCAATCCCAGAACAAGCTGCTTCTCCCACCCCAATAGCTGCAGGGTTCCTTCCACTCCTCTGCCCTCTCCTCAGCTTCCTCTGTGAACCAGCCAGAAGTTCCTCCACACTCCTGCAGGAGCTGGAATTACTGGTACTGCCTTTTTCATGCCATTTTTTCCCTTTCCAGAGAACCTGGTGTCTCACAGTGTTTTACCTCTTCTCTGCTGAGCCTCATTCCTCTTGGCTGAGAAGGTAGGGATGTGTATCTGGAATGCTACAGATGGTGTTGGCAGGAGCGAAGTCATGGCTGGCCCAAACTGAGCTGAGTTTGTATTGTTAAATATTAATTTTGCCCATCTCTGCAACTCACCATCTGTCTCCTGGATCCCAACAATGACCCTTCTTCAGTCCAGGTGATTGGTGACCATCCTCCCCAGCACCTGCTGGGTTCTGCTCCCACCCTGCTCCCCATCCCTACCTTCACACGCTTCCCACTGCCTCCTGCTCCTCCAGGTCCCTCAACAGCTGCCAAGTCACCTGGGCACACTGGGATCACTAAAAGGCCCTCTGCAGAGCATGTTACTCAGTCAAAAAGGACTCCCTCTTCCTCCCCTGAAGGATTCTGTTACTATATAGAGAGCAACAGAGATGTTCCTAATACAAACACTTAAAAAAAAAAAAAAGTCCAAATCTCTATCACACTTTCTCCCAAGTAATAAATAGTTTATGTAATCAGTCTAAAGGGAACTCCTGGGAAGCCAGAGGGTCTCTCTCACCAGCAAACTTCAAAAGGGACGAGTTTTAATTGCACTTCACTGTCAGAAAACAAACCAACATCCCAGTCTCTGACTCAATCAGGAGACAGTCTCTTCACATGGAGATACAAAGATCTATTATTAGTACCAAAAAAAAAAACCAACTTATGAATGTTTAAACTTGTCTTTGGTGTGACAAAGCAATTCCACAGCACAGAATGTTTTTTCAAGAAATAGATAACAAAGACAGGGTGTGCTGAATACCATGGCACAGCACAGAGGCCGGGAACTGAAGGACTGTGAGCTCCAGAGAACTCTCTTAGGTGACCTTAGGGCTCCTCCAAAGGGTCTGCTTAACTATTACATCAGTCATGCTTCCCGTTCTCCCAGAATTCATCTACGTTGTTTCAACATCAAAGTTATGAAACATAAATTAAAACTGTATTTTTCCACCCTCGGAAGAGACTGATTTTTCCAATGAGCAGGCAGCCAAGACCAGCATATCACCCACCAAGTGGGGAGCAGCCACCAGCTTTTCTTTCTTATCAGCATGTGGTAAAATCTGGAAATGAGGCTTTCCACCATCCCCCGAGCAAAGAATGATGTGTAGCTGATACATGTGCCCTAAACCTGGCTTACTTTTCAGTTCAAGTACCCACAACATTCTCAACAACCTGCAAGAAGCACTGGAATTTTAGGCCAAACTCCAAGCCATACATAGGTGATAATAACTATAAAGTAGGATTCTAATGTATAATTAGTGTATATGATACTTTGCTTTGAAATGGCAAGAAATAAATTATATATGAGGTTAGAAATGTATAGGGCAACATGTATAAGGACATATGTGTATACAATCCCAAGCATTATTTGTTATGTTACCATTATGGCCTATAATTCAATTGTTGACATTATTGAATATATGCTTATGATGTATTTATTTTAAACTATTAAATTAATAAATCAATTAGAACTCCCAAAGCTACACTGTGCCACCCCTACCTTCCTGTTTCAGCTGTAATCAATAACATACAATGGAATACCACATGGCCTAATTTTTCAAGAGATTTCATTTCAGTGTTGGAGGCCCCACATCAGATGGGCTGCACGTCCTTCGTCCACAAACTGATTACATCTTTCCTCCTTTGTTCTGCAGGAAATGTCACAAATATGGCATGATGCTTGCTTACCCTTGCAAAAAAGTGTCCTTTGCCATACTAATGAGGACAAATGCCAAACTGCACTGACATTACATGTGTTATACTATTACCCAGGGAAACGCAAGCAGTAACTGAATAGTAAATGGATATTGATTTACAACCCCAGGTGAAATTAAAACAGTCTTTCCCAGTGTGGCTGGGTCAAGCTTTTAGAGCTTTCTTTAAGAAATAAGAAAAGGTCTGCAAATTCTTTGTGGCAATGGTCAAAATAAAACACATCATTCACATCTAAATGATATTTGTACTACCAAGAATATCTAATAATTGACATGATGAAGTAAAGGGGCAAATGATGAAGGGTTTTTTATCACAGAGCTGGCAAGCACTAACGGTAGCAAATGCAAACACAAAACAATGCTCAAAACCTACACTCAAAGACTTTTAGATTCCTTTCTCAATATATTAATAAAATGTAAAAAGATCACTAAAGTTTACACAGAAATCCAAGCATGAGGTCATCAACAGTATGCAAAACCTCTATTCATTCTTATTTGTAGTGAAATGTATGTGTACCAAATCCTCAGGGACAGCACTGGCTGTGGATATTGCTCTCTGAAACATCAATAAAGGAATGGTAATTCTTTTCCCTACTGGGAATTAACTTATTAAGGCTAACATAGGTTGGAGAACAAATGCTGAAAGTAACAATAAGGGAAATATTCTGAATCTCATAGCTAGGGGAAAGGAAACCTTAGTAAATTATTTCTGAGCCAGCAAGAAATTATTCTATTTTAGGTTCAACACTCATCATTGTAGGAAAAAAACCCAGCTTAAATTACCTGATCTGAGAAATATCCATTTAAAATAACCTGAAGGGTAAACAAAATGAAGACTTTCTCTTCCAAATGTCAATTACTGATTAGCTTTTTAATTCAGGTGTATTGAACAAGCTAAAATTATCAGAAATTTTAATTCCAAATGCTCCAGAAAGAAGAGCAGCTGGCCTACTTCATCTAACACTTTCAGCAAGTGCTGGAACAAAGAAAGAAGGAAAAGACGGAGGGAGAACAAAAAGACAAAGATCTAGCTGGCAAAAAATATTTCCTTAGGGATCAAGGATATGAAACTGAAATAATAACTGCAGCATGTCAGTTGAAGCAGACCTGTATGGAATAAATATTCTCAGCTAAATAAAAAACTTCCCAGCTATATAAAGAATAGGACAAGAACACGGAAATAAGTGGAATTTGCAGCTGTAAGGTTCCCACACATTAATGGCACATCTCTCTCTCCTCTATAAAATTTGTTCTCATTGGATTTTATAATATTTAGATATTTTTTTAAGTTTGATAGTGTCACTGAGAAATTCTGGGAAGGGCTGGGGGCACAGTGTGGGCTCTAAAAGTACAGGAATCTTACCCAAAAACCAAAGCATTCTAGAGATATGATAAGAGTAGGAGAGAAACAGCAAGATTTCCTTCCAAACCAACCTGTTCCAAGGCAAGTGGAAAATGTCACCACATCTCTAAATTCTCAAAATGAGGAAGCTTTAATTAAAAATATTTTCAGGCAAGTGAGAACAGAGGTCACAGCTCAATAAAGCGACTGGCGTGTACGTGTTGGCACAGGCAGAAATTGTCTCCACACCCACACCCAAATTTGCCTCCAAAGGAAAAGGAAGCATCTCTACAAATCCAAGGTAGGGTACATGGCAGACAAATCCCTCTGAAAGTGACATGAAAACTCTATTCTCCTCGTTTACTCCTCTGTCCAAGAATCAGAGGCCCATAGTACATTTTTTAATGCTCACAAAAAGTAATGTAAAAATCTTCAAAAATGTGGAAGGAAAAAAGATCCATTCCACTTCTCACTGCACATATTCAATACTGGAATTTTCCAACCTTCTTGGACAAACACATCTCTTCTGTTGCAATATTTCTCCTACATCTACCTTTCATCAACTCTGTAATTAATGACTTCATTAATTAATTCATTTCAGAACATACACCATCCTATGGATCACTGTTGAAGAACATTGCTCTACCTCACAAAAACCGAAAACACTGGCACAAGGGATTGTGTTTTGAACACTGAGGATTAATATATATCTCAGTTACTTGAAAATGAACTTTTCCCCACAGTTAAGAGATGTATAATTAATACAAATGCAGAATTATATAGTGAGTGTATAATTAATTGTCTGGCCAACTCTCCTGACACAGAATATAATTTTTCAGGGCAGGCTTCTTTTTAATTATAATATAAATACAAAGTCCTGTGCAAAGGGAAAACCCTAAGTTTACCTAATAATGACAATTTCTGAACTTGCTGTTAACTGCAGGAAATGAAATCTACAGTTAAAGCTCTCTAAAAATATCAATTCAGTGCTAAACAGTAATTTGCAAAAATGAACAGATTGTATAAATCCCTGGTGACCCTTATCCTTTGAATTCTGTGGGCTCTCCAGGCTTCCTCATCTAGAGATGGAGATAAAATTTAAAAGAAAGGCATGATGAAAGTCACTGAAGACCAGAGCTGGGCCTTTAGTCTGACCCAGTAGGGCCATGGTTGCTGTAGCATACAGGAAACACACACACTACCAAAGTCAAAATTCCAGACAAACATTTATCATTAAACTTACCCAATTAATTTTAAACTAATTAATCTACCTAGTCATTCATATCCCGCCTCACAGGCTATGCCAAAGTTAACTGCAATCCTCAGCATATCAAGCTAGAGAACCAAAAAGGAGAAAGACACTATTTCTGTGATTCCCAAGGTTTTGAGGCATTCGAAAGAATTACAAAATCATTGCCTGTGCTGAAAGCTTGTGTTGTGACATAACACTACCTATTGTTTCTTTTTACTTGAGACACAGCAAGAGGTAAAACAAACAAGAAGCAGAAAAGGAAGGCAGAAGCAATACTAAGAAATACAGGAATTCAGGAGCTCTAATTGTCCTCCCTCCTCTGTCAGTGCAGATCAGGAGCACTGTCATTCACAGGGTTTCAACAAAATTGCATTCAGCATGGAATAAAAGATAATTCAAATAGGTGACTGGAAAAATCCATGACTGAGCTAAACCTGAGCTCCTGCCCTGTAAATTAAGTAGCACCTGTCTGCAGTCTAACAAGAATCTGTGGACATTTAAGCCCCTCACAGAATGGGGAAATCAAGCTGGAAATGCCATTAATGTGCAGTAAACCTGTCATTCTCTTCCTGTTTCTCTGAATCCTGCTGAGGACTACCAGACATGCACCTGAAATCATCATATGAAATGACAACAATACCGAAGACTCCTGCTTCTAAATGTCCACAGAAGTAAAAGAATATCTGTTCAAAACATTTGGAAAAGGACCTCAAATTATTCCTTAGTCATGTGATTTTTATATTTTCTCTTATTGCTAGTATTTTCATGAAAGCAACTCTTCCAAGATCCACTTGAAGGTCAACAGAATCTCCACATTAAAGAATTCATAAAATCTTTCCAAGAAAGTTTTTTTTTTTTGCTATGTGCATATTAAGAACTGAAAGACACATAACCAGTGTATCTCATATGCAACAGAAAATACAATGAACTTCCTATAATTGATCCAGAATTATTCAAAAGTTACTGAAGCACATACTTAATTATCTAATCTGTTTCATTTCTAAAATTAAACTTGTCTGTATCATACTATTTTCTCCAAAACTTCTGGAATTTAAAATTAACTCAGAAAAATTATTACAAAGTTGCTGAAATTTACCAGAAATTAAGATGTAAAAAGAGACTTTATAGCTCTGAGATCAGTGCAGTCAGTCATGTGTCTTTGCATTATTATTATCATTAGGTTAATCTTAAATCCCCTACATAGAGCAATGCTTTCCAAACATCTCCATTTGCAGGGCTGACAGTACTAACTTTGTGTTCAGCATCTGAACACCAAGAGCAACATTTTCCAGTTGGGTTTTTGCCACATTATCCCCCTTAAGATTGAAGTCACACAGCTAAAATTTCACAAGGCACTTTAAAAATTACCCACATCTTCAATGACCTTTGCTGAGATAAAGAGCAATAAGGATGTAAACTGTACCAAAAAAATCATGCGACTCTGACTCACATGTGAAACTTCTGTTGAGGCAGAGATCCTCTTAATCTAGTGCTGAGCTCTTCACCTCAGTTTTATACCAGTTTGGGACACCAGTGGAGTTAATGTTCTGTTCTTGCTCACACCACAAGGATAATTCCCTGGTCTCAGAATAGCAAGTTAATATCAAATCCCACCAACACAGATATCACCATCAGAAAATATTTCAAGTCACTGTTTTGATGCAGAACTGGTTACTTCACTGCTATGTAAAAAACTATTAACAGAAAGCATTATTCTATTATTTTTCCAGATATATATCCATACATTAATGCCAAATTACATGGTAAGATACTACAGAAATTAGTATCATTAGCAATTAGTTCATCAGTGGCCCAAGAAGTAGAAGACAGCACCTTAGGTAAAGGAGCAGAGGGAGAAACTTCACCCTCCTGCTGATGAAATTTGAAAGATTTCCACTCTGCTCAGATGCTGATGATATGGCCCGGGCAGCTGCAGCTTCGCTGGGAACACAGTCAATCAACAAAGACCCAAACAACAGGGAAGAACGACAATTTCTGCTTAGACACAAAGCAGTTAAGGGAGCAACCAGCAACCTGAAAATCTGTGTCACATTCAGGCACAGCTAGGGCAACTGGAAAGGTTTCTATTGAACAACATCCTCTTCCCCCAGTTATTTTTAATGTCGGTAACCCTTAGACATTATACCTCCCTGGCCATGACTTGCAGCAGTGGTGCTGCCCTCTGAGCCTTCCCATTTTTCACTGGTATTCTGAGTTTGCACAGAGATATTTCACCCGTCACACAACCCTCGCTGAATCAGTTTCCCACAGCGACACGCACTCAAAGGCTCTGAAATTAAAATCCTTGCCATGTCATTTAAGAGACATTGAACCAAAAAATACCATCTCTTTTCCTCCCATGCTCCAACCTACATTCCAGGCAGAATTGCCAGGTACGAAAGTCCTTTAGGTGTGTGCATGTGGCTTTTACCCTGCCACCAGACATCCACAGCCCATGCCTTACCAGATATATCCTTCAAACTGTTGGTAGTACTTGAGTGCCTAAACGAGTGAGAACAGTCACAGGAAGATTATCCATCAGTACCCTGATACTGTGTCAAATGTAAGCAGTATCCGCTCTTAACTTCTACCTACTTGACACAGATTTAGCACATGAAACTGAATCCAAGGCAGTCTGTGACAAAAGGGATGTGTACAAATCATTCTTATAGGACACTGAAAATGTAATGCGATCTTCTCTCCAGGGATACCTTTCTGTAGGTCTGATTCCATATTTTTTCCTACTGCAAAAACATTAAAAATGAGGAAGTGCAATATGCCTGCAAATCATAAAAAATGTTCACAATCCAAATATGAGACATTTCTCCCCATGTCAGAAAGAGAGCCCTCTCCTGTAGACAGAACCTGTAATGATGAAAGAGTGAGATACAGATGACACGATTTTCAACTTTTATTTCTACTGATGGAATTATTAGAGCATTTGCCCACAATGAATTAGACTGAGACATCCAAGTTAATCTGATACACACTACCAGAAATTCATCAAAATGAATGTTTTAATTATGGTTGTAGACTCCCTTTTCGCTTCTCCTTCTCTGAGTCAGGACTGTGTATTTCATTTTCTCACTAAACAGAAGTCAAACTGTAGCCAGTCTGCACTGTTTAGGTACAGACAAATTAAGATGCTATCCCTTAGGTGACCATCACAGTAGGGTCTCCCCTCACCCTTCCTCTTCAGCTTCACTGGCACATGCCCCATGCTCACTCCCCAACCCAGTTCTGTCAAAATGTTTTGGTTGGGTTTAAGAACTGACTACTGAAAGTGTTTAAGCTAACCCAGATCATTCTGACAGAACCAGGCTGGTGAACCACACGTGCTTTAATGCTGGCAAAGCTGAGGAGGCAGTAAATTATGGAGACTGGAAAAGAGGGCAAGCAAAATGCAAAGAGAACATGAATCACCTGCAGTCAAACAATGCACCTGGCTGAGATTCAGTAACGTGCTAACTCATGGGCTGTGCTACCCATCTTCACCCAGATTTTGATAAACTACTGAAAATAAGCTTCTGGAATTGCCCAGCTTCTTGCAAATTTCCAGTGGGTAACAGATGGAATTCCATTTTGGCTTTTTAATTTTCCAGCTCTGCCTCCATCTCCTGGTTGAAAGGAAGGAGTTTTGGTTTCTGTGTGGTGCTGTGTTGAGAATGGCACTCGGCAGGGCGAACCCCCGATGTGAAAGGCTGAACACACAACCAGACCAAATTTCATAAAGGCTGAAGACAAAGCCCCAAGTCAGGTTGTGCACACAACAACTGTACTGAAACCTCATTTTGTTTGAGCATACTGGAAAGAGTCTTGTGGCGTGGAACCACTGACAAATGGTTTTCCCAGTGAGCAGCTTGTTATGATGAGTAGAAGTTAATAGCCAGTACTGAAAGGAAGCAAGCAGGACAGGACAGAGCAGAGCTGAAAAGCCACTGGGGAGAGCTGCTCTACAGGCCAGGTAGGGGCTGCTTTCACAGCCAAAAGAATGCAGAGAGCAGAAGAAAAGCCCTTTGGGATGCTCCATGGTGAGTCAGTCTAAAAGCCAGCTCTTTCACCCAGCATGCTCCCCTCACCTGGTTCATCCCTGCTATACGTACATGGCTCTGGAGTTGGAGGCAAGAGCTGGAAGACATTAAAATATAATCCAAAAATACTTTTTTTCCACACTGAAAATAAAATACTGAAGCCATTGGAGAAGTAAACTGTGGAAACATTCATCTCATAAAGTTCTAGTACAGTCATTAAGCCCAGACAGGCCTCCTCCCTGTAAACGAACTGCCACAGTCCTGTGTAGAAGCTTTAAGTGGTTATGCTGAGAGAGATTTGGGGTCAAGACTATAAAAACCCATAAGTAAACTCCAGAAGTAGACTAGACTCTGCCACATAAGTAAAAAGTACTGCTGAAAGACCAGGGCCAGTATGGGCATCCAGGCAGGAAATGCACCTGCTAGAGCTTCACAGAGTTCAGTGGGGCTGTTGGAAGGAGACACTGGCATTTCTCAGTCCCACTGGCAGGGCAAGGAATAAAGAGAACATTTAAAAGAAGAGGAATCACCTTACCACTTCTGGAAGCACCCTCTTCGCAAGATCGTGGATGGCTTTGATCACAATACATATAGATGACAGGAGGAATATGACACCCAAGATAACACAAGCCCTGGGGAAAAAATAGATAAAAATACAAAGAAATGTTAAGAATATATTTGAAGTTGCCAACTTTTCCAGGGTAACAGAGGATAGCAATATTAATAATAAAAAAAAGTCTTGAGGAGCTAAAGATAGAGGCTTAAATTAAAGAACAGAATTAAACATCCAGTTCCTCTCCCATTCTTAAAACCTGGATTATGCATGAGGAGACAGGGAATACCAGATGATGTTCCTTTCTCTGTGATGTTTCAGAGAGAAAGACCTGCCACTTCTGTCCTGATGATCTATCACAGAGTCCTCTAGAGATCTGTCTCTCTTTGTTTGTTTGTTTTGCTAGGATCTCCCATTAGAAATAATCAAGGGAACTTTATTCTCTTTACCAAACCAGGAGAGATGTTTGGTAAATGTGGTCAGTAGCATAACAGAACCTGAAACTACTGTTTCCTCCCCAGCCAGGCATGACATAATTTGGGAACTGGTCCACAAAAGTTGGTGGACTTGACTAAGGCCACTTGCTGAGCCAGTGATAGCTTGACATAAGGTACATAAACTTCCTGCCAGGATATGCTGACATTTAATCTGAAAGCAATGCTGAAAGACAAGCTTTTCTATCATCCCCAACAGGCTTAAACCAACACAGCCACAAATATGTGAGCTGGAAACTATGGATCACATTTCCTCATGGCAATATATACCACTGGATGCCTGTTGAATGCATCATCCCCTTCCCTTAGCACACATTTTATTCCCTGCACACTTCTGAGGAAGACAGGCAAACATTCCTTAAGGGGAATGCCCTGACCATTGGCTGGATTTTGTTCCCAGAGAAGTCAGAGAGTTTGGGGTTATCTCTGTAAACTTGCCAACCACCCAAGTCTAACAGCAAATATTTTGCATATTTGCCAGCAGATATGCAAAAACTTCAGCAATCTTCTGTTTCTCTCATCCTCCAGCTCAGTTTTACTGTAGCAAAAGAATTCCCGTCCACCTACTTACCCAGAAATAACTAAAGAAGATAGAAGAAAAAGAAGATGATAACAACAGTGTCAAGGGTATTAATAGCAGACAGAAATGCAGTCTGAGGTTTAAATCAGCATTCAGTAGTCATATTTAGCAACCCTAGCTTCTCCTTTATATGCTGGCTTTTGGAATCCACAGCCATGCAAAATTCATGAGTATAGTACTTTAAGCAAAAAAATACATGGTTTTTGTCTTCTTAAGTGTATTGATTTATCCGCAAAACTGCTAGAACACAACACTGCACAGTGTCTTCTTTTAATCTCATTTGCTAGAAAGAATTAACTTCTAACTAGACTGCAAATCATGCAAAATTCAACTGCAAATGTAAAAAATAAGAAACATCCAAAAATTAATCTAACTGTAGTACATAATAAACAAGTTGTTATTGGTTGTTGTAAGCATGCTCTACTTTCACTGTACTAGACCACAAAAATGTTAATACAAGCCAGCTCACTTCCATCTGCTAACAATCACTGCTGTGTAACTAGAGAGTGTTTCCAACTGCACACGAAGGGTGTTAGTGCCAAGGTGGTTGGCAAATGCAATTTCATTAATAACATTCCATTAAATTAGATGAGCCAACTCCCATTTCTAAACAGATTTAAATCAACTCAGAAGTACCCACAAAAACTGGTGAAAGAGGAGTTACACAGAAGTGAGGGTTGACTGATAACATAGAGAAGAATTTAAAGACAGCCCTGATGGCCTTGTCCTAACCCTTGACTCACACCTGCAGCACCTTTTGAAGATCATTTCCTTATTTTACAGCCATTTCTACCTGATTTAGTGTCAGAGGTTCCCACTCAGTAGCTACTAAATAATTATAGTTATAATTGACCTATAAAACAAAATAATAATTGATTGCTACAGGTTTGACAGGTAATAGAAAAGCTTTAATGAAGAATGCATGAATCTGGAATCTCCTCCAGTCCCATGTAATATATTGCTTCTAAAAAGAAAGAGGAAGAGAGAAAATTTAGTCAAAACATTTTAAAACATAATGGAAAAGCTTTATTTGGTTTTCAGAAAGAATAAGCTTTCTGGAATCTTTCAGAATGCTGTACGGTTTGAAGAATAATAGATTAATTCAGAAAGGACAAGGTGAGGACATGTCTCTGGTATTCAGGCAACAACCAACTTTTAACTCAACTACAGCTCAAACTTCCAAAGTTGGATGTTTTTCTTAGAGCAATGGCAAGAGTAATTAAAACTACAAGAGAATTTAATATTACATATTTAACAGTGAAACCACCCAGTCTTCTTTAGTTTGCTGTAGGTGTTGGTAGCTGATCATGATCCACCCAAGATACTCCTTGATATGTTTTTGATGCAACATTTGTATGTGAAAATCCAGAACACAATACAAAGTGTAATTCATTGTCTTAGAAATGATCTCATCAGTACTGTCAAATTTCCAGTATTATTTTGCCACAGATGAAAAACTGTTAAATTGGTTGTACTGAGGCCTCAGGCATTGAGAGTGAAATTATTTAGACTCTCAAAACCATCAAAGACTTTATACAGCTTTGGAGCTTCAGTCACTGCTAGTTCACTTCTAGTGGAATTCAGACACCTGCATAAACCCTAAAAACTAAAGCTTGATTCCGGGAGTGCTACATCCTGACAACTTTCAAAAGATATTCTCTTGAAAGCAGTGTTACAACCCACATACAATCCATTTATATTTATACAGCCCTATAAATACCCATTTTGTATTACAACAGCCCTGGATATTTGCACTCACGCCCATCAGAAGCAGACCAGTGTAACTGCATTACACAACACACAGCTGCCACCTCACCTCTTCCATCACCTATTCCCTGTATGGAGCTCTAGTAGACATAATTCTTCATTTTGATGACAAGTTCTCACAACTCATGAGGAAACCAGAGAAGGAAATCAATCACTGTAAGCACCCGATATTCTTTCTCTTAATCAAAAATTTGTTACTTGGCATAAGTCAGTGGCTTTTAAGCAGGTAGATATGAAAAGCATTGAGATTCAGGGGATTCCATCTCCACAAACTGTCAATTTTCAAGCTGCTATTAGTTAAATTCCACTTTTTTCCTCATTTAATCACAAAATTAATTAGCTAAGGAGAATAAGTCCAAAGATCCAATTCATTTGCCTTTAGCAGGTGCAGGAGAACAGCCTCCTAATTCATGGAAATAGCCTTAATTCTATCTTATAGTTTGCAATTATTTGTTATAATTTCCTACAGGTAGTGATAAGACTAAAATTCTGTAATATTGCCAACACAGAATTAGAGATTAATTTCACTCAGATTTCTGTGGTGATTAATCTCCAACATAATAAAGAAATGTTACCTTTAGCATGGTTTTGCCACATTAAACACCCTTCACATGAGTTGACCCCTTTCAGATAAAGGGGCTGCTCCTCCAGGTAAACAGCAGTCAGACTGATGTAAGACTGCAGGTTTAGATTTTCAACTACTTGTTTGGTAAATATGTTATAAAAATAAACAGATAATAGTAATGAAATTACAAATATATGCTGAGTAACAAGCTCTGCTATAAAACACCTCAAAAGAGATCTGGGATAAGATACACAAAGGTGACTGGAAACAGAGTTTTTCTCATACCAACTGACTGCTATGAAATAGCCAATGCAAGAGCTTTCCCTTCTTAATTATCAACCCAATCTCTTTCTGGCAAATCTTTACAGCAACACAGTACCAACGAGGGTTTGCAATTAAGCCCTTGGTAATTACTCCTCTCAAGTCAATCTGCTCTTGTGCAGCAAAGGTGGTGCAACAGAATTAAGGATTCAGAAAAAATTAGTGATGCATATGCATACCATCTGCAAAGACGTGTTAACTTTCTCCTAGCAGCTCACAGAGTTGTTTTGAGGCAGTGGGGAGGGAAAAGGGTCTCAAGCACTTTAGTAGTTTGTTAAATCCTGGAAACTATTTTACCACCACACTTGAAGTTCATTAAAATAATCCCTGAAATGTGATGGCACCACGTGTAATAAAACAAGTTTGTCAGTAGCAGTCTAATTACTTCCCAATTTTGTTAACATATGATACAACTAAAATGCAATATAAAAAACCTAACTTTCTTGCCAAATACTGCACTATTCTTCCACTAGTTTCATTCATTGCAGTATCCCAGATTAGTTGACCTTTTTTGATTATATGGGTTGTTTAGGGGGGGCAGGGGGAGTTCATTACTTTTACCAAAGTAAAGAGGCTCACAGAACAGAAGAGCCCAGGGTGGAAGGGACAGAAATGTCATCTGGTCTAACATTTCATGGGAAAGGGAGCCTAGATGAGATTCTCTAGCACCCTGTCCAACAGCATCTTGAAAACTTCCCACAATGAGGGCTCTGCCACCTCTCTGGGAAGCTTGTTCCAGTGATTGCTTTTTCTCACTGTAAAAACTTCCTTTCTGGTATCAAGATTACTTACCTTATTCATGGAAAACATTTTGATCATTTCAGCTGAGCCACAGAGATGAACATGACAAAAAGAACTGGAAAAAAATCATTGTATGAATCACTAGCATTTGTATTAATATTCTTGAGATAGAAACTCTATTCTCACATTTGCAAAGGTGCCATCTAAACAAGATTCAGCTCCTCATCCAATTCTCTGGCAGACACAATGCTGTAAATAAAAGACAATACTTCTAATCTCTACATATACTCTGGTTACCCTACAAGAGCTGGTTTACTCTATTTTAAATCTACATTTCCTTGATTGCCAAGAATCTTACCATGTTATATTTTCCTAAGAGAAATGAGATTTCCACCATGGATTAATAGTGGAACAGTTACCCAGAGAGGCTGTGGAGTCTCCATCCTTGGAAGTTTTCAAGACCTGACTGGGTGAAGTTCTGAGTAACCTACTCTGATCTCACAGCTCACTGTGCTCTGAGCAAGAGCCTGTGCCAGAGACCTCCTGAGGCCCTTCCGACCTGCATTATCCTGTGACCCTGTTAATTTTTATTCACAAAAACTTTAACTCTGCAGGCTCTGTCAAGATCTTTCAGCACTAATGACTCCTAATAGCCCACAGAAAAGGAAATGTTAAAATCTCTGCAGGCTGCTTTCACCACTGAAGTGATGAAAAATATTACTTTGCAAGGAACTGTAACTTCACATTAAAATGAACTGCAGGCCAATAAGAGCAATATGAGGTCTAAACCCAGGAGTAATGTGAGCTTCTTCAGCAAAGCTGAGAAAATCAGTTTTATGATGAATACCAAATTTAATCTCTGAGTAAACCCACCAATAAAACCTCTAGAGTTTAAGTAAGAAAAAAAAATTCTAAAAGTAATATTTTAATAAAAACTGTAAAAGTGCTAAATCCTGTTTCCCTATGATTAGAAGGGATTTTAGTATTAGTGGCTGACAGAGTGAATATCATGTATGGAATCATTCAGGGGAAGTCACATGGTAAAACATGGAATTGCCCAGGAGGTTTTGCTGTCTGAAATTTAAAAAATATTTTTGAGCATAAAGTATTCATTCACTTTCTAATTCTGTATCTGTACATTTTTCTCAATTGTCTTCTATGTTTAACCACATGACTGGAACCCTTTACTATCTCTTTATCTTGCTGATACTCTTGTTTTCATTCTTTCTTCCCAAAACCAAATACAAATTATGTACTGTGACTGCTCCTCCATTAATAACTTGGAACTTGCAACAACCTGCACCACATTTCTTCTACATGAGAGGCTGTCAGCCTGTTTAAACAAAGATAGGCCTGCTTTTGTTGAACACTGGTGCTATGGCAGCTCTTACAGCCTACTTACAGTAGCCAGGTGTAAAATGCCAGTTACAGCCAGCCCAGGATTAACCCTGTCCCTGCCCGGCTCCGTGGGGTCCTGTGTGCCCCCACAGAAGCACGGGTGGGTTCAGTGTCACAGTCAATACCAAAGAGTCCAGAAGGGCGTTTGGGTGCATCCTGGCAGGAGCATTTATTGCTGCTACCCTGTCAAAGGGTGCAGAGGCAAATACCAACATGATCCCAAAACTCACAGTTTTATCTGGGGGTGGGGAAAAGGCGGGACCAGGGAATGGGGACCAATGGAGAAGCTCTGGGGGAGTGATGAGGGGTAGAGGCTGACAGGCAACCGGGGAATCCAAACTGGGATAGATTAACATAACAGAACAATTCATGCTGGGAGAAGCCTTTCTGGGCACCCTAATGTAAAGTGGTTCTTGTGGTACTAGGGACTTGTCTTACAGAAAACTCTCTGTCCCTGGTGATGTATGTTCACCACACAGGATTTCTCAAGCATAGGCAAAATTGAATGTTGGAAACCAAAAGATGGGACTTTGGGAGGAAAAGGTTCAATTTTTGGTCACCAACAAATGGTTTTCTGGTGGCAAACCAGTGGGATTTGGCTGATGGAGATGAAGAGAGGCATGGTAGGGAAAATGCAACAGGACTCAGAACTAGATTAGTGGACATGGAAAGGGAAAAAGTGAGAGGACGTTCCAGAGAACAGGCTGAAAGTGCTCTGGTTTTCAGTTGTTTGGAGTGCCAAGGGGTGGCTGGGGATGTTACAGGTGTGGGCCTCTGCCTCTGCTTTCTCTTCCCTTCATCTCAACTGCAATCCATGTTTTTCCAAAACCCACAGCTCTTCTCCTCCTTGCAGCTCCACAGCAGCCTCTGTTTGCTTTCCACACACCCTAATCTGCTGTTACACAAGTGAGGAATAGGAGGAATTGAGCAAGGACCACTCCTGCCATGAAAGAAGGGTGTGTAAAGAAGCAGAGGGAAGCCCTAAGCAGCTGTGCTCGAGATGTCTGCCAGCACAGGAACACCACCCCTGCACACAGCCCAGACACAGCAGGGGCAGCTGACAGCTTCATCTCTATTTTGGGTACTGTACCTCTGTGGCAGGAAGGGCCTGTCCAGTATACAGCACACTGTGCCACAGGTCTGCTGCTCTTCACTTTAAATAGAGGCATCAAAATTACAATGCAGCTGTTCACTAACATTTGTTGCCATTCTGCAATATTGCTGAGACCATTGTAGTCACACTTTTCATCAGGGTGACATCCAAAACTCTGAAGACTGTAACATCTGCCTCTTAAACTCATTAAAAGACTTTCTCTAAGAAGAACTAGCCACTGTGACATATTATGGCAATACACAGGCAAAAGATGCAATGTCAGCCTCAGGCTTGAGATCCCTGCTTATTTGTCATGCTCTGCTGCTAATCTAAAGCTTCCTTGTGTCCAATTAGGCAGCTATATTAGCTGTTGGTGTAGCTTATTTCTTACCAGGTATAGTTCCTGAAGAGGTTTTGGACACCAAACTTTACAGAATCACAGCTGTTCAGAGTATTTACACCTGCCTGGTGCTGGGTGAGGAGGGATAGAGTCAATTTAAGATGCACTTTAAAAGGAACGAAGTGGGCTTGCTGTTCATCACACATGTTCCATAATCCACCCCCAACTGCCAGGATCCAGATCCGCATCATTACAGCTACTCCTGTTTTCTCACCATAAAAAAACATAAGCCCAAACTAGGTTACAGAATAAAGAGAATTCAAGTAATAGTCGAAATCACCATTGAAAGTCAATTTTTCAATTATTATGTTAGAGAAGTGTGTTATCACATGGTCTAACTTCTTAAAAGACATGGAGGGGAAATGCTCTTTATGACTGAGACTCAGATCAGCTCTGCTACAGAACCATTTCATGCTGAAAGTGTTATGGGTTTTCTAAAACTTCTATTATCCCTAAGGATTTCAACTAGTTGCTGCAGAACATGGTATTTACATACTTTAATATCATGCAGCTGAACTGGGGTGACAGTTCCATAAATAATTTGATACTCCAGGTACAGAATATCTGCCAGAAAAAGCTAGCAGACATTTCTACAACTGGGGGAGTTTGAAAACTCTCGTGACCTATTTTCTAGTCCCTAGGTCTGCACAGACTGTGCAGCTGCACTTGGAGTACACCTGCCTTACAACCACCCTCCTGGCTTCAGCACTGCTCCTCCACTTGCAGCAGATGATCAGAGACTCTGCCATTCCTCTGAACCTGGAAATTAAAGCCTTTTGAGAACTTCTGTAATATTAATTTTTATGGTGATCCTCAAATTCCAGCACAGAAAACATCATATCCCTGATTTTACATACATAGGCCTATGTATAAATACTAGGCAATACACACAAATACTGCTTAATCAACTACCAGTCAAGTAAAAGGAAAGGCTTTCATAGATTTCAGATCTAGTTCCAGTAAAATCATTGCCAAGTCTACAGATGCCACAGTTTTTGAAACAGATTTTAGAATATATAAATATATACATTTTCTATTTCATATTTAATATAACTTGTGTGTGCAATGATTTTTCATATGTGCATGCATTACTGTAGGCATACATGCATTTCTGCCTGGGTAAGAGCAAAGTTTGTGGTTGATTTACTTTTGTTTGAATATGGGATAATGAATTTATGGAGAAATTATAATGTTTATTAAATCAGCCTAATGAAGCACCTCTGAAATCTGAATCTAGCACTGTATCTGCATGTAGAATTCTGGCCAAATATTTCAGAAGAAAGAATGGTTTAGAAATTTTTGGTGTGGTTAAGAAGAAACGATACTTCTCCTATAAATCAGATACCCAAGCACAGGTGAGCATTCCCTTTGAAAACCCTTCACTGTGCCTCATTCTGTGGGAGAGACATGCAAGTGTGGTGTGAGGCTGAGCTCCTGGTAGATGAGAACCACACGTGAGCTGCAGAGGTAGGTTCTGAGCTGTTTGCAGCTCCATGCATTTGACATTTTTCCAGATCACTTAGGTATTCCATTCACTCATCACAAAAGAGATTTGCCTCCAGCCACAGAGGTTTGCCCTGAACTGTGGGTAGGTGTGGATTTTGCCATCTGTGCTTCGAGTCTCTTTCGTATGTATGGTACAGATAAAATTATCCACAGTTTTTTCAATGTGACTGATATGTTGGGTCTGAACCCAGAGGATTATTTTCATTCAACACTGCCTAAATAGACAGTGCTCATTTAGCTGGGTTAACCAGTACAGCAAAGCCAATCCCCACATGAAAATTTAAATACAATAGAAATACTGAAAATTTGGGTGGTTTTATTTAATTCTATGAAGGAAGAGAGAATATGCTCAGAAACCATACAGATCAAAATGCTTTCTTTTTGAATCAGAGGAAGAGACAAGAGCCAGACCTAACTTTGCAGCATGACAGTTTGTAAAAGGTGGCTTCTAACTCTTTCAAGCTTTGAGTGCAAAAGTAGGATACGTCACAATCCATATTCCCCATATGCCTCATTGTAATGCACATATATTCAGTATAACTTCTGCAAGGCTCCCCATGACCAAATGCCAGGGCTAATATTCCCAAGTGGTGTCACCTGAACAGGAGCAAGAGAGAAAAAAGGGTTACAATTACTTTGGAAGGAGAGGCTCACTCTGTCTTAGGGTCTCACATGCCATCTTTTAATGTGATTTCTCATGTCATGTCTGATGAGGACCAGTTAAATATCTTTCTTAGAGATTTAGCTGAAGCTAAATTAGAAAATCTTGGATTAAGCTCTTACAATTGTGTTCTTCAGAATGTCAAAACTGGTGAGAACACCGGTTCGTCCTCCCCATAATTTCGGAACCTATAAGGAAGCAAATCCCCAAGACAAGCATTTTTCACGTGGTCAATGGGTTCAGCATCCTGAAGGTACCAAATCCACAGCCACAGCTGAGGTGCAGATATGAAAGTCAAGTTACAGGCATGTAGCAAAGCATTTAGGTAATGTCTAAATGCAAAATGACTCTTTTCTTCTGGCAAAAAGATTTCTCAGAAACAGGTGAAGGCATGACAAATATCTGCACCCATGTCTGCCACATTGTAGACTCTATAAAATTCCTGAAATTTTAATATTACTGCCCATGTTTCAGACAACAGTTTCACCAATATATGAAAAAATGGACATATCTGCATCCATTCTGTATTATGTCATGGCAACACAGAGCACCACAAAATTTTAAAATGATTAGTCGATGATACAATTTAATTTTCTTATTACATAATTAAGGAATGAATAGCCAGAGTCTGAAATAGGTAATTAAAAAACACAAACAAACAAACAAACAAAACCACAACATCAAAACAGTGAAAGAAATGTAAGAAATGTGTGGTTTCTGCTCTTGCCATAATCCAGGATGTTCATTATGACTCAGGTTTCCTATTTACTCTGGCACTGGGTTAAGAAAGATGTTGACAGACTGGTTCCTGGGAAACACAGAATTTAACTTGATAACATCAACAAAATAATATATAACAAACACCAGCTGCAACTGTCAAGAATCACTGTTTTAAATATGCTGTACAGAGTTAATTTTGGCAATAAAGAACCCAGTAGCCAAAAAATCCCAGAAGTCATGGATCGCACAGGCATAGGCAATTACTCAGTCCTGTACTTCATTGTACAGAAAAGCAAGATCTTTCCAACCAACTGTACTGAAAAAGCTCTGTTTTTCCAAAGCTTTCCCACAGGCTGTGTACATGCAGTTTGTTATTCTGTTTTTCCAATCCTTCCTTTTTGGGTGGTATTTCTCACTTTCTCCTCAGACAGAGCTCTTGCACTCCAACCCAAGTCCTTCATTCCTGAATTTAACAGAAGCTAAGAGCTGCCCCTTGGCTGTATAGTCAGTGACAAGTTCAGCATCTCATGAGATATTTTTCCAGTCTTCTATTAAGAAATTACTACTACAGCTATTTACTGAGTTTATTTAAGCATGTGAACCACCACTGTTGCCAAACCAGTTTCAATAAATTTCTTCCTTCAACAGATTTAGATATGCTTCCCCAACCCAACAAGCTACTAAGTTGCTAAAGATTTACTAAAGGACAGAATATTCAAGATATTTGTAAACTGGTTATGGAGAGGAGCCAGGGGGATCACTGACATTTCTTTTTGCATCTTTTTGCCTCAGTGAATGTTCAAATCACAAAACAGAAGATTGGGTTCAGCCCTGCCAATCTGCTCTAATGGCCTGTGCTTTGAGCAGGGGGTTGGACCGATGACCTGCAGGGGTGCCTGCCACCTCCAGCCTTTCTGCAGCACAGCACTGCACAAAACTCTCACCACCAAGCTGCCCCTGGCCCAAAGCACACAGGCAGTGGGCCTGCTGTATTTAACCATCTCAGGTTTATCAGCTCCATCAGAGTACATTTCTTCCTCTCAGTTTTTCCTCTTAGGAAGAAAAAATAAGGTATTGCAAAAATTTTATTACAGTTTTTTCATCTTTAGTGGAGATTCAAAATTATTGCTCCAGTTATTTCAGCACTCTTGTATTTCCTTAATTCCTTGATCATTGCTTTTTTGATGACTTGTTCAGCACCTCTACATTTCCTGCATGTTAATTTACAACCTAGGAGATCACACTGAGGAAATCAAGTACTCATGAACTATGCATGTGCTCTGACTCTCTTCCCACATATCTGTAGTCCTTCCCAATTCTTGCACTGCCTCGGGACTTACAATTCTTTCAAGGACTCTTCTAAAAAACATCAAATATTCATCCCACTCCCACATACTCTTTCATTAATGAGCCAGAGTTAAGCAGTATCTCAGGGCCCACAATCTTGCAGTAATTTAATTCCTGATCTTGGTGAATGATTTAGCCACAGCTTTTATTTCGTGTGGGCACCAATGATACAGCCAGGAGCAGTCTGAGCAGCATCAGGAAGGGTGACAGAGCCCTAGAAGTGACAGTAAAGGACTCTGGAGCACAAGCAGTTTTTTCATCAATACTTCCAGCCAAAGCAAAGAGATTTGAAATGGCTGAATCTGGAGAATAAACAAATGGTTACAGGACTGGTGCCACTGCCAGGGGTTCAGCCTCTTCTGAGCTGTGTGTTGTGGATGACACCCTGGAGGGAAGGAATGAACTGAAGGGATGAACACTGAAAAAGTACCTTCTCATCTCACCCCAGTAAACAAGAGAAATCAAATGATCTAATAAAAAATGAAAGGCACTGAACAGAGTTAAACTCAGCAGGACACATTTGCATGATGGTTTCAGCACTCCAATTCCCCTGAAGTCAAATGGAGATGCATTGGTTCCTCTTAGCAGAACTTGGCACAGCAAGCACTTCTGTACTCTTAGGAGTGCCAGCCCATAAAATGCTGCAGCTCCAACTGCCATATGGCTACATCTGAAGTAAGACTACGCATTTCTTTTACATCTTAGCATTTTATTCTCAGTATTTAATTCATAGCACATCATGAGTCAGGCTGTATTCTCTGTGCCTTTTCCTGGAGGTGTGTTTTTCAGTCTATCTTTAGGTTCTCTCTCAATGATGTCCAGGAGTTAGGACTGAATCTAACACTGCCTTTCCATGAGAGGCTTTACACTAATTTTAATAGACTTTGGACCAAATTCTTGCTGTCAAGTTTATGAAACAGGAAGTTTTATAAATTTGCAAAACATAATTAATTGGCAATTCCACTTGGCTTTTGCCAAGGAGCTAAGGATTTTTTCAGGTATGTTAAGATACACAGACAAATGTAATATTTAAATCAATAAAAGACAGACCTATAAATAAAGAACTAAACTGAAGCCGCTCTGGCACATCTTATTCTGGTAAACAGGCCCCTGCACTGAGGCAGAATATGGCCAAGCACACTGAAACAGGAATAACACACAGCACACCCTAAGCACCCACACAAATCTGCACCAGACTGTCCAGGAGTCTGAGGGAGGAGGCACACGGAAAACAGGGATTGTGACAGACCAGGTGTAGCTATAAGCAGATAGGATACAAAGATTATTCATAAGCTGAGCAAGCAGCCAGCAGGCGTCATTGCAACATTTCCCCAGCGTTGAGGAGGAAAAATAATTACATGCAGTCTTTCAAGCAAGAGATTGATTAAACACAACAGGAAATTAGAAATGTGCCCCCCTCAAAAATCTGACACAGTAGGAATTGCCTTAAGCAGCACAACCATTTCACCATCTCTTTGCTGTCAGTACTGGGGTGATTCTCCTGTCAGCTCTGGAAACAGAGCGATAACCAGGCTGACTATCTGGTGATTCATATTCCCAGCATATGGGAACATTCTTTTACTTGATACTGAACTCATCATGTAACCTTAGCTTTCTTCAACTAATGGGCATGGCAAGTAATTCACTGACTTAATTTAGCCTTATGTAAAGCAGAGGGATTATATGAAAGCAAACTAAAAATGAGCATAAAACCCAGGAAAATATGTTTACTCTTTTCACTTTACTGGCTTAGCCACAGGGATATGTTGATTCTTCTTTTGTATTGGGATTTATTTTCTCTTTTAAATGCCTTACAGGGTTCACTTGAAAAAGCCCAACAGAAGGAAATTTCAAGAATATGTTAATTGAATGTTGACAGGAATCTCTGTGGACACCCACAAAAGCAAGATACTAAAGAAATGTCTGTTAAAATCTCCAAATCTGTGCATGAAGACTAATTTTAATCACATATTTCTGAATTCATTTTTATGAATCAATGCCACATCAGTCTTTTATGGCCTTTTATTCCAAACTGTTCTGTATGGACCCCTGCCAGAAAGGAACTCACAGCCCTGGCAAGCTGTTGCATGAGCCTGAGTTAATGCATGTAAAAATACTGCTTACTTTTTCTTAGCTTTTAGAAATAGATTGTGAAGACAAGATTGAGACCCTCCAGTGTGGCTTTTTGTCACAACTTTTTTGCTGGTTTTCTGTGTTTTTTTTTTATCCTACCAGTTATGCAATATTCAGTTTCATCAAGCTGCTCTTTATTAAACGGACATCATCAGAGGTGTTTCAGGACAAAACCTACCTTATCCCCCTTTATTGTAAAATTGCAGCCCATTCCAGGGGACAGTTGAACTATTTTCCAGCCAGACAGGATGCTGCCAGCAGTGGCCAGCAGTACAGAGAAGAACTGAAAACAGGTAAATGTACTGTACATCTCCACCTAGATGCACCCAAAATTTGTGTAGGAGGTTAAAATCTTCTTTATGCGCTAGTTGGAAAAATTCTTGAGTCAATGTCCTCCTGATCTTCTCAGCTACCACATGAATCACCCATAGAAATGCTGCACAATGATGCAGAACACAATTCCCACTGTGATCAATACTACACTGCATATGAAAAAACTTTTTTTTTCCCATAGGATATATACAGCAAGCATTAAATATGAAAAAAGAAATTGCTTGCAAAGTAAGCACAAAGAAGGCATGCAAGCACTGCTATACTCTTACTTATAAAAAAAAGTAAAATGTATCCATGTTTAAACTTGCTAAGGGAAGTACAAATATAATACAAGCATTAATTTCAAAAAACATACTCTGGTAAGAATAATGCAGTAAGATGCAAAATGAAAGATTTACAAATCTATTCCAGGTTGCAAATGCACTTCATTTGATACAGGTGCTGCAAGGGAAAACAAATTGCAAAGGCCTAACCATTGCTATGTTGGCTAAAAAGAAACTGAAAGTCACAGTCACAGGGAGGTTTGCCTAAGGAGAGGTTGCGTGTTTGGGAGCAAACAGTAAGCTGGCAGAAGGAAAGAATACTTGCTGACACAACAAAATGGTTTTTGTCAAAGCTCTGGAATCTGTAGCCTCACAGCTTGACAACCAAAGCTCTGCAGGCCCCTACCACAGGCAGAAGTAATTAGGTGTACTCACATGTACTCCCTGTGTGCAGAGTGCACAGCGGCTGCGTTGCTGTAACGCCACAAAACTATCGCTGATGACAAAACATCCAGGGTGGCATCAAACTGAAAGAGATACAGAGTCAATTGTTATGTGGGCCATTAAGTGTGCCCTGCACTAAGAGCAATGCATTTACCATCCTGCTGCACAGGCACAGAGCAGCTCCAAATAAATCACTTTGATGAAAGAAGGCTTTATGTTTATTGAATTGATCTTCACATTTTTGCCGTGGTTTATTGCACAATGATACACTTCAGAGCTCAGAAAGTCAATCAAGGGATTAAAAAATTTTGAATTTTTAATCTATCACCTGTGAAGAAGTTAAGAAAAAACAAACATCACAATCTGCCAGTGTAGCACTCCAAGAGTTACAATACTAATATGATTCTAATGCAGAGACTGTAAAGAAGTAAGTGTAGAAAAATGCCTGTCAAGCATTCCTTTTTCCTGCAGTCACTAATTTCCTGCAATAGCTTTTGTTTCCAACCAAGAAAATATTAACTTTTTCTCCAAAATCCCATCCAGATTTCATCCTATATGAATGTATTGTTTTGTATCGTCAGCAAAATTGCTGTGTTTGTATTCCCAATTAATGCAGACGTGGTGTCAGGAACACTGAACACCAGGCTTGTCCCACTGTAAGAACTTCCACTCTTGTGTCAAACTTCCTACAGAGTCAATCTAACCTTCAAACTTGAAAGCTAAAGATAAATTATTTGATATGAGTCACTGCTTGTCGTTAGGAATTTTTTGCTCTGCCACTAATCTAGAAAGTCATGGCAAGGACTAAAGAGGAAAGCTGTCATTCCAAAGTCAATAGCAGCTTTACCATCTACTTCAATGGGAAGAGAGTCCCACAAAGTTCAGAAAGGAATTTCAGAATTTAGCCCAAGTTCAACAACAAAACTGATTTTTAAATGTTAGATTTTGTATAAGAAAACAGTATCTGATGGGTAATATCTATCAACAATGAGGTATAAGCATGGATATTAACTCCAGGGTAGGACTTAACAGGCAGAAATTGAAAAAGTATAATTATAGTATCTTTGCCATCCTTTCCAATGCTTGACTTTAACAATATTTTTTCTAATCCATTATTGACTTCGCACAACTTTCCATGAATTTACCATAAGAAAAAACACAGTATTTCATGTTCAGAAAAATCTCATGGAAAAGAAAAAAATGGTAGAGAATATTTCAATTGTATCTCTACTTACAGCAAATCCAAAGGATGATGCACTGTATCTCATTACGGAGACAGCTGAAGGAAAGAAAATATTATTTAGAATCACTTTTTATTTTCTTTGCATTTTTTTCTTCTTCTCTTGTTCAAGAGCTACAAAACCAGTTTTAACACATGGATTTACCTTCACCCAATTCCCACTAGAACAACCTGACCAAAAATGTAGACACTTAAAAAATGTCTACATAAAGACCTTGTGCTGCAGGATATGGTTAGGCCACTCCAGACATTTCTTCCAAAACTCCAATGGGGGAGATCAAGTAGCATTCACTGTCTGTTTATGAAACAAGCTGTGTTTTGGATGCAGATTTGAGCAAAAACATTTTGAAATCACAGTATCAAACTCTCAGAAAACTTGACAGATCTCAAAGTGCTCCTGGCTCCAGCCAGGAGTTTCAGGCCACCTGATCGGGATGACAGAAAATTACAGAGGCCCATTGAGACTTCCTGAGTGCCATCTTTTTGACAAAAAGCCCAAGGGTAACTCATACAGCCCCAAGAAATGCTTCAGATCCCATCATTCCTGTGGCTCCCAATGGAAAAATATCAGTAGGAAACTGATATTTTTGACCAGCTCTGGTTTTTACCTCATAGTACCTTCTAAAAGCTAAACAAGACTAAAAATGAGTTAATACCTAGAAAAAACCACCAATTTTATAATTTTACTTCTCACATCCTAATTTCATCACCTCAGTTTCCAATTCTAGGAAAGCCTGTGCCAGAACAAATAGTTCAGTAGCCCAGAGGAATACCAGGGAAGAAGCAGGCAGCCACGGAGGAGGGGTCCCCTGGAGATGGGACTTCATCAAACTGCAGCTCCCAGGCTGACAGCAATCCCAGCCAAGCTCTCAGGCACTGAGCAGCTCCACCCTTCTTGCTGTGTTTTGTAGAAGGACCATCTGAAGGACCACCTGTGCTCCCTGAATAAACCCACAGAACTCTAGGTCCAGTATTAAGAGGGTTTGAAATAAAGCCTAAGAGATTGATTTGACTACTCTTTTATGAACTGATATCAGCTAACTTAAGAAGAAGGACACATTTTTGCACAAAAAAACCCTAAATAAACCAAACAAAACAGACTCATCAATGACTTTGACAATCTTAGGCTGATGAACACAATATCTAATTCTCAGTGTTCCTTAGAGCAACTTGGCAGAACAGACACTATGATTTGACTGTTCTTTTCAGTAACAGCAAGCTGCAGGTCTGTGGCACTTATCTGGATAAACAGGAACTAAATTCTTGGAAAAAATAACCCTTTTGTTAGGGATCTAACACCTAGGTGTGGTCACGAGCAAGCCAGATGTCACAAATATTTGGATGTTATCATTACAGTTAGCCAAAACACAAAGAAAAGTCATCAAGGTTCCTCTCCAGACTCCAAATTTCTCAAAGTTGAAGAATATTGAAACAGTGTAGATTTATATCTTCCTGTCATTTTTAAACCATCATTTCCCACACTCTATTCCCTAGATAAAAAAAGAAGCTGTATTTCTTGGTCAGACTTGCCAGTGATCTGCAAATTTCAACACTTCACTGCATAATAATATATTGCCTATCAAATTTACATTGTCTGCCTCCTTAGAGGCATATAATTTCAAAATCTGCAGAAGCTGCAAAAAAAAAATATGGGCATTCACAGGTACACACAAACTTGCAATGTTCCTGTCATTGCTGCTTTCATATGATGCAGCTCAAAGCAACACTTTTACTCCTACTTCTATTTCTAGCTTACCTCTCTAGTGGAATTATCTCCTCAGTTTTTACTAAATTGCCAGTCTCTTTCCTAACTCAGATCCAGACTTAAAACAAACTAACCGTATGGTTCCTTTAAAAATGAATATGTAATTTCTCTGGGTGATGGACTGCATACAGATAGCCACACCTTAAGGAGGCTTGAGGGGACATATTTGATGTATTTAAAGCACAGGGAATTTAGCATGAGAACTATTTTTATTTTATGTATTCTATCACAGCAGTAACACACAATCTGTCTGTCCTGAGCTATCTAAAACAGTAATGAAAAACAAGTATTAACTAACAGTGTCATATGTCTGCTCAAACCTTTTTGCTAATTAGTGAATATGACTAGGACTGGCACCCTACAACACTAACTTGTAGTGGTAGAAGGCCATAATAAAGGTAATAAAGACCTTTTACGCACTGCAAAGATGTGGTTTTTTATTACTTATTGGCATACTGGTTTTCTAATGGAATAAACACCCCATTTCCTTTTCTTTTTCTTTCTGAGTCAAATAACAATGTTAAAGCACCTTCAGCCCTGACTTAAGCACATTAATACTTCTAGCTGGCAAGTACAGTCCTAAAGCTCCCCAGTAAGTCATCCCAGCTTAAACAGTTTGTCCATGGATCCAGGCTCTGTGGCAGTGAAAGCAGCTGTAATACTGGATTACAAGGTATCAGCAAATGCAGGTTACAACAGAGCAACCACATCCACTAAAAACAGCTGGCTCCCCCTCCAGACACTGAAGCTGAAAGGACTCTTAGGGAAGTATTTCTTAGCAGCCAAGCATTTGAGAGCCCTGGGCAAAGGAATAATCAGCGGTACTTTTGCCTCCAGGATCATTGCTGGGCTCCAGGAGCGAAGTAGGGCACTGCATGGATGGGCCACCGAGCTTTTGCTAATCCCTCACCTTTCCTCTTCTCAAAGTGCATTTTCAGCTACTCCCAGATGGGAATAAAAACCCCCAGAGATTCCTAATCTCCATATTGAGCCAGAACAGTGGTGGGAAACCAGTAATGAGGAAAGAACAGAGCAGGCAGCTTAAAACCTCTGTGAGGCCACACTGCCATGACAGTGGGAGCCTGCTTTTAGCTGTTTTATTGGCTAAATTGGACAACATTTTATTACCTCTACAATAAAGCATATAATCCTAATGCATTTTCCTGACATTTGTAAACAGAACTTGCAAGCAGTCAGAAGCTAAAAATAGAGCCAGCACAGTAAGCAACAAATCTGCCACTGTCTCCACCTGCACAGCAATATCAATTTGTAAAGTCTGCCAGGCTATAGGTCAGGTTTTGCTGGAATTCCTCCACCAATTTCGAAGTGATTCCAAATTTTAAAAATAGCCTATTTCCCACACATTCTACCTTCAACAAAATGAGGGGTTTATTCTTCTCATGTGCCCCAGAAAAAAATCATGTAACTAGGGCCCTAACTCCACAAAATCATTCCAATTTAACTTTCCAGACATCTACTCTGCACCAGCAGGTTTAATCCAGCTCAAATTTGCTCCAGGCTGAGGACCCTGCAGTTACCCTGGACCTCTTGTTTCCTCCCATGAGCTGGGAGAGCACCCTGGCACCTTTTTGCACAAAGGCAGGAGACAAGAAGTAGGACAGAAAATTAACTCTGACTCCAGGTCTCTCAAACAAAAAATTTTTGGGATGAATCTGACTACAAATGAGAGATGGCACATAAAACTGCTCCTCCACCTGTAATAAAAGTCTCCTCTTACCTACTCAGAAAGGGAAAAGTTATTTTTAGGCAGCTCCTCTAGATGGGACAATCACTCCATCCTGTTTGCTTTGAAATTAGTCTTTCTGAAAGACACTCTTGGAAGTCAGCACATAAAATAGCAAGGCTTCAAAAGCATATGACCTGCACTTGGCAGAAATCAGTCAGGCAATTTGAACACTGCTGGAAGTGGTGGGTTTATGTCTCTATATATCACCATGCAGATCTCGCAGGTTGTACAGTCACGAGCAAGAGGAACTGGAAGTTCTGCTGAATCAGAAGTGAGACTGAAATACAGTCTGTTTTCATTGCCTAGGGTTGATAAAACATCTAAAACTAATGTTACAATAAATATTTCAAAATAAATCCATTCCAAGCAGAGAAAAACAAATAAGCAGTATTTTCTAAAAATCCCTCACAACAACTGAAGGCAAAGAACAGACATGTCTGATAATGTTAATACTTGTTAAAAATACTACTGACCCAGATGAACAGGTGCACATGCCTTTCTTCAGGTGCTTTCTCCCTTCCCCAAAATTCTAGTTGAACAAAATTTAAGGATTTTTATGCACATTCATTAAATTTCTGCAATCAGCTGCAAATGGCTGCAACACATTCATTATCTCAGACACAAGTCTGTCGGATATCTCACCTACATGGGTAGATCCAGAGTTATCCACCAGTGTCATCCTCCTAGATCCATATTTCTATCCCAAAATAATGGGCAAACTTGTACCAACATTATCTATACAAAATCTTTGGCTCATTTTCTCAGTTTATAATTGCATCAACATGGTAAAGACTCGTATTTCTGCTCAGCAGCATTACACTCATGTATGTATCTACCAAGTGAAGCCTAAATTTAATGTACGTCAAACCTGGATCTTCATCTCATTAGAATTTATGACCAATTGTAAAGAAGTCCCTAAGAGGGTTCATTTTTCCATCTGCCTGAAAGGTGTCACAGCAACACTTTGCATAATGAACTGCAGGAGAGTCCTAGGAGACTTCAATCCTTGGGGAAGTTCCGTTCTGGGAACTGAGTGAACGAGGCTCTAGAGACAGATATCAAGTCTTCAGCTCTGCCACTGCCTGGGGCATCATCGTCATGCCAAGAAACCACAGAAAATCCTCAAGGTAACTCAAAAATATTTGGAGATTCAGTAAGACAACAAATTTTGCTGTTGGTAGTAGTAAAGTTTTCCAGGAATAATTGTCTTTCCTTGTCTATTATGCAGTTAATTATTTTGCTTGTTTCTTGGCAATGGTCAAATCTTTAGCAGCTGCAAACTTTCATAACTTCATTTATTTCAGTGAAATACTACAGCATATGTAAGTTGAATGTATTCCTCAATTACTATTTTAGAAGAAGGAAGTTTCAGGATTTTGTGCAAAGGTTTTCCTTTGAGTTTAATCCAAACATTTCTTTCCAGTTCACGTTAGCAGAATTTTTTAAATTACTTATTATTATTATTATTGTTGCTGTTGTTGTTATTGCTGATTTCAGAATTTTCTAGATTAAGTAGTTCATTTTTCAATATTTCAATTTTAGAATTTTTAAAAACCTATTTTTGTGGGTTTTGGACAGAAATGTCAATTCCCTTTGCTTACATGTTTTTTGTTTCCCTTTGAAACTGATTATTCATTATACCATGGTGCTCACCAATAGTAGCGAAGATCAAAGAACAGCAAAGCAGTCCAGACCTAAAGCTTACCTAGGCTGCAGATTCACTTCTGTTTGATTTGCTTTCACCTTCCCTTTTGCCACCAGAAGAGCAGCCAGGCCTCCACTGGCATGTCCCACAAATGGGCCAGCCTGGGCAAACTCACAGGACTGCCCAATCCTGAACTATGAAATAATCCTACTGCAGAAAACAAGGTATAACTTTTCAAATGATGAAAACATTACCCTTGTGGAGAACACAGCGACCCAGCTTCTCTGTAGTACACAGCAAACTGAGCACAACAGCGATATAAAGAAGCCTGGTATAAAGCCCCTGAATGATAGAGACACTGACTGTAAATCTGCTCCTGATTTTAGGAAATGAAAAAAGAATCCTGGGATATCTTTTAACAGCTGCTGAAATATCTTCTGTATACAGCAAGCTTTCCCTGCAACCCTTCAGTGAGTAGAGCACTAATAAATGGTCAGCCAACTATACCAGAGCTGTCAATTTTGTATGGCAGTCTTTCCCAGCGTAGCTAGAGATGAACACCAGGAACCATTTATTTAGGGAAAGGCAACTCCCATCAGGCAGAGTTAGCAGCAATTTCCAGGGCTGCTCAGAGCCCATGCAGGAGCAATATTCCAGCAATATTCCAGCATGTGCAAGTGCTCTGTAAAGCACAGGAGAGAGCAGGATCCCTCCTGTCTGGCATCCCACTGCTTCACACACTCCCGTGCTTCCTCTCTCAGGTGCCAACCTTCTGTTTTCAAACAAGATCATCTCAAGAAAAAAAGAACACAAATATCAGAGAAAAGGAGGACTTGGTCTTTTTATTTAGTATTGGCTTTCCAGGGGGCCAGAACTAAAAGAGGGCCCATATGTTACAGCTCCAGTTGAGCTTTACTGGGATGCTAAATGCATATGTTGGCATTTAAGAACAGATATAATGAAACTTTTAGGTCTATAAAAAAACAGCTAGATATGTGGTGCAAACTCTCTGCAACTGAATATACAGGTGCATAGTTTCCTCTGTTGTATTTCAAATGGGGTCACTTGAACCACCCAAAATAACTCACTGCAATGACATTAAAGCACATTGTCTTTTAATGAAACTATGTATTATTGATGCCCCAACTCCAAATATAACAACTGAAATGGCCTAGAATGTTGCAAATGCCTGTAACTGCACATTTACCAGGGAGTTTTTTGCAGCTTATGCCTACAATCCACAAGCTTTGTAATTTCGAGCCTGGAACCAGATTCCAAAACCAAAGGAAGCAGTTTGACCCTGAACAGGGATAAGGAAGGAGTGATGCCTTGGCTGAAAAAGCCACTAATTACCACAAATGTTGGGTGATATCAGACACATCCAACAGCTGTTTCTAAAGCCCTCTGGCCAAGATTTGTAACTTGCTGTATCCAGACAAGGGTTATCTAGATTTAATGACCTGAGAGACTCTCCAAACACAAAATTTCTCCCATTTTTTTATTTTACTGACTGGAGGCAAGAGAAGCATTGAAGTCATACTCAGCACAAAAGAAAAAAACTGTTCTTGGGAGTCTGACCGGTTGACTGAAAACAAAATTAACAGACTAAGCCAGGACACTGAGGTGAAAACCCTTGTCTGACCTAAAGGGGTTTCTGGAAGCTTCATAGGGATTCAACGAACTCATGTTTTATAAATGTGTCCTCAAACCTGTAACAACTTGGACACAGATTAAACATTTTTACCAGTCATTGAAGGTTTTGAATTGTTAATCAAAGAGATGAAACACTGCCATTATTCTCAGGTTCTGGTAAGTTCCTGTCCTGTGGTCACATTAGAAAGATGAAGAGATCCTTTCAAAAAGATAATTAAAGAGAGATATTGTACAAAAGCTCAGATGTATTAACATAGAATTTATATGCAAGGATTCAGGCTAACTGCAGCACAACCAACAATGAATGTATGAATATCATTGGCTGTGCTATTGGCTGTGTATTGGTGCCTGTAAGAAAAAAAAATATTGCTAATTTAGAAGCACAGCACGCTTAAAAGAACATAACCAGTGAGAACTGCATCCTCTGCCCCAACAGGATGATTTGCCTCCATTCCTGTAAAGAAGCCAACTGGTTTAATTTTAAAAAGATGCTCAACTTGAAGTTTGACAAATTTAGAATAAAAGAAATATATCATAAAAGTCCAAGAGCCAAAGCTCCAGACTCAGGGTATTTTTTAATTTATTTTTGCTTATTTTTATTTATTTTTATGCTCCTATTTCAAACTTGACTGTGAGCAAGTTGGGTTATTTTAGAAATCAAGAGCATTAAAACAAATCAGTGCTGCTGTTAAAAAAAAATTAAAAACAATAAAGTATCCTCAGAGCAGCAGACAGACAGACACAACCCAGTTTTCAATACCTGGAATCACACTGCAATCCAACCTCTGCTCCACATAAACTGGCTGAGAGAAGTGCAACATGGATGCAGATGAAGAGAGGATTTGGTTAACTCTGTCATATATTCTAGAAGAGTATCTATATTTCTAGAAGTATTACAATTGTCCTGTAGCTTAAATATAGTTCTTAAATAAGAAAGAAAAATGCTATCTATGGGTTAAGTTTATTCCAGTTCAATTCTTCCCAGCAGTCTTTAAATTTAGAGAAAATAAACACATTTTAGCCATGGTAAGCATTTAAAACCAGTTCACAAAAGCACTGGCTAAATTCTCACTTTTCTTCATTGACTGTAAGGACTCTTTCTTAGTATCTGCTATCCATGATACATCACAGATGAATTTTCAACTTATGAACAAACAGAAACCTTCCAGACAATAGTATTTTCACTGAAATTCCATGTAAATATACAAATTTTTGAACAAAGTTCTTTTATTTTCCCTAGAATTTCAGTAAAATTTTAAGCAGCTAATCAGATGAAGAAATGCATAGCAAAAGTTTGTATTTACCATGAGAGGTTTTCCAACAAATTAAAATCTATTTCATTGCATGGATTTTAAGTTTTCACTATGTGTATGGAGGAAGTTACGGGTTTTGAGGTCATCATAGACATGTAACTCTATTTACAATTACCTCAAAAATAAAACAAACTGAACAATTACAGTAGTTTTCTTATTTCAGAGGAAAGGAAACAGAACTGGATCAGGGGCCACAGGAGATATTTGAAGATCAGAGATACAGAGTAAGTTTAATAACCCAGAAGAAGTGGACTCTGGAGAGTGTAACTGTATGGAAAGGCAGGTAGATCCAGGTGGCTGGCACAGTTTCTCACACCATACTGCCAACCCTTAAACTTTTCCTTTCCTAGTATTATCTCTGAAATGGGATGCAAGTACTTCCACAGCCCAGGATGTTACGCAGAGAAAATCATTTTGCTGTATGAAAGGATGGAGTAATTCTGCAAAGACTGACAGCAGGCACCATGAATATCTTCTCTATTCAAATAAACTGCGTAGTGCTATGTCCTGCCTTTTATGATATTTCACATTCTCAAAGCACTGCCTTAACTTTTAGACCTGCAAACTTTACCCATGGAAAACAGTACCCAATTAGAAACGATCTGTAGGAGCTTTATGGCATTCCCACAGCTCCACAGTTGTGAGAGACTATTTTTATACTAAACGTATTTGAACAGACTTCTGAAAATCAAAGCAGATTTCCTTCTACAGAGAAATACAGCACATCTTCAGAAGTGTATCAAGTGCTGAAAAAAAAATCATTTTCAAAATAATTTTGCATTGTCCTTTAATTTGCACTAGGATAACGTAATTGTAATTACTGACACTGATGTGACTAGTGCAACTCCAGTGATAGGTTTTTAAAGCTCATTTTTGTCCTGCTGAAAAATGTCTATTTTCCCACAAATGCAGTGGGAGCCATGAATGCAAAGGTGACTATTTTAAGCATCCTTCATTTTAGCTTCCTTTGAAAAGTTCTGAATTTGTAACGGAGAAAAATGTGTCCATACAAAACTGTCAGCTGGACACCAAATAATGAATACGCCCTAAAAAATTATAAGAAAGAGCTGTTAAAAAATTACATTCAAACTCAGGTACCTGAGAGCATAGACGCAGGCTGAAACTTTTTTTAAAAAACTATTTCTAGTATAACCACTTATCTGTGTTACATTTTTTTATGAAGGTAAAAGAAGATATTTGCTTGGCATTGTCCTTGATATTTTTGTCTGGTTCCTCCCTTAACTCACAGGTGGTTTTCTTGCAATGCTGTTCTTGAGGGGGATAAACAGAAATAGAAAAAAATCTCTTCACTTCTACATTTGAGATTTAGAAACCTAAGGCTGCTGCTCTGGTTGGAGCCCATCCACATCTGACCAAAACCAAAACTGGAGATTTATATTCATTTCTCTACGCATGGCTCTCCTGAACGTGCCAAGAATGGAACAAGGTGTGTGTGAGCACAAGACCAGAAGAAATTCACACTCATGACATTTCATCTCATATGAAATGTTTGTTCTCTGAGCATTTTAATGAACTTGGAAATATGAAAACCAGGGAAGATCCAAACTGAAAAGCATTGGTTGTTGAAAGATAATTAGTTGCCTTCACAGCCTTTTTCATCATCCCTATGGATTTCAGAGACAAGACACGTATCAGGGCACCCCTATTTAATTAGAAGGCTAGTGAGCAGCTCCAGAGCCAAAACAAGCTGCCAAGTACAATTAAGCTAGCTGCCAGCATATAGCACAATCTTAGAGACTTTTCCTTTTATAAAGGGAGATTAGGAATGCGCCATCCCAGGCACCTCAGTGACTTACAGCAGAAACTTTAAAACCTGGGTTTACATACACATCTAAACGGAATTCCAATTTAAAGTTGCTTTCTGATGTAAAAAAAATTTAGATACCTCCGCTGGCTGTGGGAAAGGACACCTGATCAGACTTCTCCAGCCCATTTTTGCATGTAGGAGCGTGAGGACCTATTCTCAGAAGTTAAGAACACAGCATGTCATGCTAAGGACACCTATACATGCTTCTTCACAGCTCCTCATACCCCATTAAATCCTTCAATTTAATCTTCAGTTTTAACAAGTGAGGGTTCCATTCCTACCATGTAACATCTTAAACTAGTAAATCTCTCCCAGAGCTGTTCCCACACTCTAAGAATCTGCAGTTTTAAAAACATAAAATCATTTGCAGTCTCTCTACTGGTCAGTATGTTCAAGAATTTCTTTATGTGGTATATTTGACAAAGCACCAAAATTCACACCTGGAAGAGTTATACTGGAATAAAGTAATAGATATTTTGGAACTGAGGGTAAATTGGGAAAGCTATCACAATTACAATACATTTTACTGGTCCACTTTGCTAATAAACCTACAAAATGCCAAAACAACAATAGTCTCTCTGAATCAGCAAGTTTATTCATAATTTAATCTCAGTACTGTCCTATCAATATTTATTTACATTTGCTGTATTGTCAAATAATTTGTGGCAGTTTATCACTTAGATTGTTACACTATAAACTCATTTCTATGGTCAGATAACTGGAAATAAAGAGATGACTGAAAATATTACGTTGTTCATTCAGTTAGACCAAATGGCAGATTTTATCACCTGTTTCCATGTATTTTATCATGGGTCATGATCAAAATAACATTTAATTCTCTGATAGGTAAGATTATGTTATTTGCACAAAGCAGTGAAATAGCCCAGGTAACTCAAGTTCAATGGATTGGTTTCAGCTCACTAACTAAAAGATAGCAGACCTGGGCTCTCCTTGTCCTACAGCTGCTGGAATGCCAGGAAATCTTCAAATTTGAAGTGGATTATTATGCTTCTTTAATAAAAATCACCAAGCAATGAAAATTCACCCTTCTTGCACAAACTTAATTAAACAGTCAAGTTCTGAACACAAACAATTCTGCAAAATAGATAAAAAGTCAGGAAGAAAAATAAAAAAAGTAAATTGTCTGTGCTGTCTTTTATCTTTCTAAGCTGAAATATAAACAAACCTTCCTGGGAGAGAAGCAACTCTCTGCTGGTTCTCTGTTGAATGTAACTGTAGGGAGGAATTGCAGGCCCTTCAGACAAATCTCTTCCTCAGACAATGTGTTAATCTCAACAATCTATTGCTAAGGACTGCAATAAAGAACCCTGTCATCAATCCTCCTTCAGTGTTGCAGCATGGAGATGCTCTGACAGCAAGGATACCACAGACACACTGCACACATAAAATAACTCTGCACTCAGGCTTAGTCTACAGCTCGAGAGCAAACCCAGTGTATTATGTTAGCTGTGAGCTCCAAGTCATTAAGCAAAAATTAAAATGAAATATGAGCCTTACTAACAAATTTCTGTTGTTCTGTGTTTTTTAAAACAAGCCCTGTTAGTAGCTTTGAAATGCAGTAATTCTAAATAAACTATCTTGCAAACCTGTAATGCACATTTTCTAACAAAAACATTTAAAAACTTTTGGCAGTTTTCTTCCAGTTGCACAGTCTTGACAACAGCCAGCAAAAGGGAATCACATCCAGCAATTCAAAGACTGGGAAGAGCTTCCCTGATGGATGCAGAGTTGTAAAACTAAAAGAAAACCCACCAAGTGACTGACATACCACACTGCTCTGCATCTGTCCAATTTTAGAGTAATTGGCTTGACATATCTTCTGCTAATTCTGATCAAAGTTAACAGAAGACTTGCAATCATCTCTGATGATATGAGCTTAATTTATCTGGACAGATAGCAGTCCAGATAATATCATAAAAAATGGGATGATAAGATAGGGGGATATTACAAAGTTGTACACTGCTATTTACAACACATAATCAGGTCAATAAAACTCAAACCCCATCAATTGTTTTTTTCCGTTCCATGCACAACTACTCCAAGGAGTAAGCCCTTGAAAAGCCTTGCAAACATATTCCCAGCATAAAACCTATTATGTCAGGCAACACATATATATTTTTTTAACAAACAAAGAATTTCTGCTGTTGATCTTTTTGCTTTTCTTTCCTGTTACGCAGCCTTCAAAACTAAGAAGAAAATTTTATGTGCCAGTATACAGGGAATGTTTAAAGCAGAGTTGATAGGCACTTCACTTGGAATCCAAATTACTTTTCAGTGGAAGACACTAAGCACCAACAATCCATGGAATCATCTAAAATATCCTGACTTAATTTTTCTGAAATGATAAGCATAGTCTCTGAAAATCCAGTTTCAAGATCTCTGCAGTTGCCCTTCTGAAAATGGATCTAACTTTAAATGGGTTAAAATGTCTCCGACAATATGACACAGCAAAAGTTTTTAAAATTTTTGGCAGCACTATATTTTTTAAAACATTTTTTCAGGTTATTCAAAGCAAAAAACCCAAACATGCGCACACAGTTTTATCATTCTTAGATCTTCATCTGCTCTCCTTTTAGAGATCAGCCAGTATCTACTCATTCTCTGGCTCCATATCTCAGTAATGATGGGTTTGTGCTGGTTTTCTTTATTCATTTGTAAATTATTTATGTTGAGAATACTTGCTGGTTTAAAAAAGCAGAAACCTAGAGTTACTAACACCAGAATGCTGGTCTTGTACTTAAAAAATCCAGTGGGTCTGGATTTGCAGTCACCAATCCTGACCCTTAACCTGAGATTAATTTAGTAGAAGTGGTGGGTTTTGTGATGCCTGAGAATTGTAACACTACTGTAGCACTGCAGATAGACCAACCATGCCTTGCTCACTATTCCCACTGTGGCAGAGTTGGTGTTTTCCTTCCTTGGCAAGGCGAGGCTTTAACTTCCTTGGCCTGACGCACCGGTGCAGCCCCAGCCTGGGTCCCTGAATGATGCAAGCCCCGCTGCCCCAGGTGCATTCACTTGTGATTCCACTCTTCATTTCCCTCACCTGCTGCCTGGTGAGGGAAACGTGTTCCTTCTGCAAAGCCTTCCAAGCCAGAGCAGGTATTTCATATTCAATGACAGCTCTAATTGTGTTAGCTCAGCCACTGCTCTGGATGACCTCAAAGCCTCCCCCACAGATGAGACATCCTTTTAAGTTTACAAATTACTGTACTGTTTTCCCTGGGTTGCTCTTACTCATCCTTCCAGCTGCCTGGTGGTCAGGACCATAAAACAATGCTAACTCTGCTTTGCAGCAGCACAAAAGAGACTGCAGCAAGTTCATGCAGCCACTTTAAGAGAAAAATCAAGAAAAAAAAATCAGCAGTGTAAAATGAATGTAAATGATCTGAAGGTAATGTGTGCAAGCACATGAGTTAGTTATCATTGTACTCTTGTTATAGAAGAGGCTAACAAGTACTTTCCCTTTACCCCCAAGCATACCAGCTCAGGAGATATTGCAACATGCAAACAAGTCAATTATATTATCATGTTAATAGTCGCTTACTTTTGGAAAGCAGAAGGAACAAGTTACTTTTTGTCACCTGTGCAAAGAGAATTACAGTGAGTTTCAGAGTACTCTAAATTCACCTCACGGTCTATTTCATGGTAACTTGACTGCATACATAGGAGGTGATTGCATACATAGGACTCTATGCATACACAGAGTCTCAGACTGTGTAAATTTACACCAAGTTCCTCAGACATGCTTGTTATTTATACTACTTGATTATCTTCCCATCATACAATTGTCTGTGTTTGTAACACTCCACCAAAATTTAAAATTTCCCATTTTGAATAGAGTGTAGTAAAGAAGTCCAAAAATTTCCATGGAAATTATTGAGATAACTTGATCAATGACAGTGCTGGATAAAAGAATACTTACAAGTGAAAACATTATTTTGCAAACATATGTTTGAAATGCTGAAAGATAATATCTTTTCTTCAAATGAGAATTTTTAACAGCTTCTTAAGTATCCTGATTACTTCCTTTTGCATACTATCTCTTAAAAAATATGCTGCCATACACTATTTCCTTTTGCCAAAAAAGAAAATTAAGAAAAGGCAACTGAAAGAAATCTCCAGAGAGAAAAAAGTTAATTCAGAGCTAGAGCTGAGACTCCTCTGGGGTAGGAAGTAGGAATGACACAGCTGCTTCAGATGGAAGCCATGAGATTAGTCACAGTTCACACATAAAGTCTTGAAAGGGCTTTAGAACAATTCTGAAATTTCTTCTGCAGCAAGAATGTATCCTTGTGCAGGAAAGGAGGGGATAATTCTGAACATACACGCTGCAGACAGTTAACCCTAACAACGTTTGTAAAATGGATTTGCAATCTCCCATGTGTCAGAAAGCTCTGATGGCACAGAAACCCATCTTTATAATATGCATATATCTATGGGCTTGTCATTTCAAAGAAAATACTTATTTAATTTCTGGCCTCCTTTGCATTTTTTCATAAATATATGACAAAAAAAAGAAGAGCCATGGTTCAGGATCAGTCACCAGGTACATTACAAGTCCACTTTCTATGGCATTTAGCACTGGCACTGTATTTTGAGTTATCAGCCACAAGACTGTACAAACTATCCAGGAGGGATCTTAGGGCACAACTCTCCCAGCTGTGTTATCCAAAACTCTGGTACACAAATGGCCTCTTGGAATGGCAGTTCACTTTCAACAGACATTCCAAACTGATGTAATCAAGATCCTGAATGCTGTTTGATGGATCCCAGTCACAACAAGGAAAATTCAGAAGGATCAAAAGCCTAAATCATACTCTAAAGATTCCATTTATTTACTTTCTTTCATTTGTTTGCTTCAGATGCATGATCTTCCCAGGAAGGCATAGCAAAAGCATCCCTCTTTTGTACAAAGGACTTCTTTGGAATCTGCTTTTGCCATAAGCCATAACAGGAACAAAATGACAGACCCCTACCTGGCCAGCTGTGTGTTAAAGCCAACAGTGATTCCTACCTGATTTCACTGTTGGAGATGTGTTTCTGGTCAACCAGATCAACAGGTAACAAACCTTACAATGGGAATTATGAGCAAACTCATTACTGGCATGGCTTTTAATATTCTTCTCATTTCCAGACTAGAAGGGAAGTACCTGTGTTTGCCTGTTCTTGTACAACTAAAATTATTTATAAAATTAATCTTGCCCATTAGTAGCTCAAATATCTCCTCCCCATGACTCTGGCTTGCATCCACACTGTCCCAAGTTTGGTCCCCAGTGCTGGACTGGCCCAGAGCTCATCTCACAGTGACACAGCACCACAGCTGGAACCTTGCTGGATATCCGAGCACAGAGATCTGATAATTACTGACTCACATGCATTTACAGAACACTTTCATTAACACTAATTTAATTGGAAATATTTTCAATATCAGAGTCTCAATAGACAATGACTTGTTGGTGTTTTATACTGATGAAGTAGGGTCCAAAATAAGCCACTTCCTTAAGAATTGGGTAATGATTTTTGACCAATTATTGCTTTTGCTGCAACTGAAGCATTTACTCAAAAGAAAATACAATAAAGGAGTAAAAGGTGCTTATCAGGACTTGTCAAGTAAATATGCTGGCAAGAACTTTAAACAAAATTGTGAATGATTTTTGTTCATTCTGTACATTAATACACATTATTCTCTCAATTGTTTCTGCTATTATTTTATGTCATGGAACAACAAGAAACAGTGATTATTTGATCCATATCTTTGATGTTCTTTAACAAATTCAGGATTAAAAGTCTGCAGCTTCATACTGATGCAAATGCAATCAATGCATTCTTAAATTCTACTGTGAAAGAAATTGTAAAAACAGGTGTTGGCATTTGGGAACTGCAGTGCTGAACACAGTCCAGATTATTAATTTCATGACAGGTACCATGGAAAGCAGTCTCAGAAAGAAAAGTTCATTGAGACAGCCAGAAGAATATATGCACAAACAAATGGAAACAATTCTATAAATACTCAGTAAAATTAGATATTTAACATTCATTCAAATTGGCTGTTTGTGCCAATCTGGTTTCCCTTTATAATTCAGGTTCCACCTATCTAAAACACACAGTTTGGCAGATTTAGACAGAAGTCTGAATTGGCATCCAGCAATACACAGATTCAGATTTTTACACCTGAAGAAAAGGTTAATCATTTACAATCACTTTGATTATTTGCAAATTTGGATCTGACAATAACCAGGGGCTGGGCCTTTAATACTCCATGATGTTCAGACAAATTCTCAGAAAAGTAAAAGAATCTGCTTGTGCTAAATTTTTTTTAAAATTTCTGGCAGCTGACCTGAAATGGATGTACAGCATCTGTTTCCTCTCAGCACCACTTCAAATTTGTTCAGTTCCATACCAAGAACATTTTCAATTCCTTATAAAATTAACTCTGTGAGAAAGTTCTGATCCATAGGCAAAATAACTGTCAAAATAAAGCACATCAGTAAGGTGTTGATCCATCCTTAAACTTCAAAATAACTACTTAAGAATCCATGTAAAAGTTTATCACAGCAAGGATAATGAAAATATCCTTTCTTCCTTAAAGACCTCCTAATGTAGCTTGAAGAACAATATGTAACTCACCTTTTATTTTACAACCAGACAGAAATATTGTCTGAATAAAAATATCTAGAAACAGCATCAAAGGAAACCCTGTATAATGTCATTGCACAGGTTTTTACAGATTATTATAAACATTAAAAGACAGTGGAGTGTCTGCATAGCAAGTCCTGTGGAGATGAGGTGATTTCCTCAAGAGTCTGGTCAATTAATGATATACCTTGATGTTACTTTAAAGATGCAGGTCCTCTCTGTAACAGGTTTTAGTGCAATGTGTTTCTTGTGACACATAACTCCATTATCAGAACATGAAATTTACACAACTATGTATTCTTGTCTTCCCTTGTGTTTCTTTTGGAATTACTGCAGAACAAGCACCATCCCCAAAACTACTCAAGCAAAGAAAAAACACAATTAAAACAACTGGCCAAAACCACTCCCTCAGCCCCTAGGTGTTACAAAGGATATGAGAAGATGTATGCAAGTACAAAGCAGAATTCACATCGAATCAAATGCAAACTAGCCACCTGTATGCATCTTCCAACTGAAAAAAAGGACAGTTTAGCTCAGGAAAAGTGCTAAACAAACGCTCCCATGTGTTTTCCATGTATGTGTAGGCACAATTATACATGCATTGGGAGGAGGGAAGGTAAACCGAACTGAGCTGACAGATTTGGCATTTGTGACACTTGTGGGAACACAGAATGGAAGAAGTAGAGCTGGCCTAAACCATCAAAGGCAAGAACAGTCACACTTGTCAGCACCCATCACCAGCAGATCCTTTCTAAGGCCCCAGCCTTGTGTCACCAGCACAAAATGCTTCAAGTGGGGGAAAACAAGGGAAATTGTGTGGAGGCTTAAAACATCCTCAAACTCACCCCCCAAGGCCAAGCTTCTCCTTTTCACACCTACCACAGCATCTGCTGCCCCAGCAGAGCGAGAGCTGCACAGTTCAGCTCGTGAGGTGAGAGGCTCCAAACCATAACAGCTGGGCTGTTTGGCCCCAGCTTGGGCAAGGCTGAGCCCTGCTTCATCCATCCTGCCACATCTTCATCTGTTACCATGACAACACTGACATGTCCCCATGCTGCAAAGTGCTCTTACTTTAAATATTGCATAAATGAACATAAATCTTGACTATATCTCTTGCAGCTATTGTTTGTGGAATGGGGGCAGTATTCCTCTTAGTTTTATTAGAGGAAGAAATATTACACAGATCAGTCATACTGTTATTCATTGAACATTGAAGAATTTCAACAGTGCAAACCAGAGAAATGTTAATATTTTTTATGAGAAGCAGCACAGTAAAAACTTCTGTATCTTGAGCACAGACAAGGGCAGTTTCAACTGATTTTCAGTCCTGAAAAATTCAGGCGTATCAGAAAGCAAGACCTTCACAATAACTTATTTCAACTAAGAAACTTAAGGTATGTCAAGTCATTTTTTTTTTCCAAATGTCTCAATATTCTAAAGTGAGTATTTTGTGGAGAGTTCCAATTAACAGTTTTGGATACTATAATTTTTAATTCCTTTAGGATATTAATCATAAACATTGAACAGCTTTTCAGGATAATAACACTCCCATCTGTCTCTATCTGAGTTTTAAAGCATGTACTTGTAAACCTGTAACAGTGATTCCATTTTTTTTAATGCTACATTCATAAAAGTATTTGAGACAAACCTAGAAATAAATTAGATCATCCTAATTTTCGGTTTGATTAAAATAGTTTAAGAACAAATATGTAAGCAAAGAGAAAAAAGAACAGCCAGGCCTTTAAAAAAAAACAGTTTTCCACTGCAAAGGCCTATGAAGACATCCACATAGGTATTATAATGCAAAACCACCCACTACAGAAACCAGCCTCTTTTGTGAGCTTTCTACCCTGTCCCCTCCTTTCCATGCAGAGAGTATGGAGCTTCTACTAATGCCTGATAACACATATTTATATTTTTTATTACTTGTACACATATATTGCAGAATCAGATGACACTGGGGAGCAGGGTGCTTTTGTTGGCAAATACGCAGCAATGTTGTAAAGATCTATAAGGAAATGCATTAAATAAGGTCAGACTCATCTTTAATCATTCCCTGCATTTTATTTATAGATAGGCAGATAGATATTTCATCTTCTCATTTTTCTTTCAGGCCCACTTTTGGCGGCTGCTGTAGCATTTAAATAGAGTTAATCAGTTCCCTCCAGAGCAAAGGCAAGCACTATAAACAGAGCTGCAGGGCTCAAGGGATGTTCAGCAAATGTGTTCAATCAACACTTGCTCCTTCTGAGAGGATGTGCCTCTGCATCAGATTCAGCCCTTTGCTGTTTGAACAGCGTGGCAGCCTCTGCCTGTGCCATGATGTGATTTGGATTGAGAGGAAAAGGCCAAGAGGTTATTCCAAAACCGCATTGAAATGAACAGTTTTCATCTAATGAGGATTATCTCATTTACATTTGAAAACCTGCTCCCACCCCAAACCTGCAAGTCACAAAAGAAGGCACGTGCAGGGCTGGAGCTGCTGGTAGGGAGGTAGATTTCAGTTTACTCTCCCAGGACTCTTAATCTATATTAACACATCAGTTATTACCACTGAAATAAAGATTTGATTAAGCAAACTAATAAAATCTTGAAATATAATTTTTTTTTCTGATTAAGTTAATTTTGGTAGAAAATATCAAGCTTATGAGCATAGCGTTTTTTGGCACATGACATGGTGCAAAATTTGCTGATCTTAAATATGATGGTAAAAAATAAGTCATTTTGTCATAATAAGCATTAAAGAAAGGATCCTGATGAATGTCACCAATAAATAAGTATCAAGTAGAAGTCCTGATTCTGCCACAGAAACTGGCAATTTCAGCCATGTTCAATATCTCCTTTAAATTGGCTAAGATTACCCAAATTCTTATATGTAACACACTCTCTCTCATTATTTTAGTGGATTATAGGTTAATTATGAAAAGATTTAAAGCCTTCCCAACCTATCACTTTACATCCCTGAAATCCTTTAAGGAATGAACACGGGGCCACTGTGCACACAGACACATAGGTTCCTTTCATCTCTAGAGCCAAGCTGCAAGACTCCAATTTTCCATTAATTAGATAATCTTTCAGAGGATTATTTGCTAATTATCCTCAGTAGGTTTTCAGCATATGAAAAAATACATAGAAGAAATTAAAAAACAAAAAAAGAAATCCTGAGACCTCTAAGAAACCTGGAATGTTATGTGAAGAGCAATATGGTAATACCTCACAGATGCTCTGGAATCCTTCAACCACAACATGCCAGGTGTAACAACCTACTTGTTTTAACTGCTCTGGGCAACAGAGCACCCAAGGTCTGTCAGACTTCAAACTCATCTAACACCAGACAGGACTTTAAAATAAGATTATTTCACTAAAAAGCGTGTTTAAGCAACTCCTTGACAGATTTGTAAACAAACACAAAAAGTAAGTGTGATGTCTAATACCTGTGCGTCATTAGCTGTGAGAATTTCCTTCTTTTTCATTCTGCTAGCAGAGCTAAGGATAGACACAGGAGGGATTTTTGCACTTATAATGACCAAGCACCATTTCTTAAATGACGCTTATTTTCCATGTAGTCTCTTCCTAAAAAGATACATTTGCCTGGGTGAGAATTTTCCCTCATAAACCTCCCTACTAAGAACTAACTAATCAGTCAGTTTTACTTCTAACATTTCATCCTGACATGAAATTCAAGCAAGACATATTTGCCACTTCCTTAGTAATGAAATGCTATTTGTGGCAGTCTTAGGATGCTACATGATGGTGCTTTTGAAGCATGCAGCCCTTTCTGCCACACCTAAAAAGTATTAACATGGGGATAGGATATAGTCATACGATGCTAACAGGATTCATTCTGCCAGAACAGCTCATATCCTGGTATATAATATGTATTTTGACAATCCCTTTTCACACATCATGGTTGCTGCCATTAAAAAGTGCACAATAACTTTTGCATGTGATCAAAACTCTGTGGCAATGAATTGAAATTTGAGGATTCTGATGTATTTGGGCAAGGTTACAACTTTATCAGTATTTCTGGGGTTTGGAGGACATGCATTTTCTACACACTCATGCTGCCTACAAGCTTTTTGCAATGCCACATAAATAAAGGTATCAAAATGAGTAAATATACAGGTCAAATGGGCTGAACAAGAAATATTGAACTACAGCTTCCATTGGAGCTGGACATGAGGTAATAAACAAGCACTGTCAGACTGTGTGCTCGAAGAAACCTTATTTTTCCATCCTTGCAATTATAAATATTCATTCTTACAGACTTTCTTTCACTTCCTTTCTTTCCCTCACACAGTTAAATTGACATAAGAGCTGTCTAGTTCCAGGGTTTGAGTTTCTCCATGTCCACCCAGAGACTGCATCTATAAGCAGTGAATCTCTCCCAACTGCTACTTACTTACCCAAATTCGACATCTGCAGCCAGAAAGGATGAAACAGGAAGAAGGAGCTGTCAGACTTACCCTAGCAGCAGCAGAGTTTTCTTCCTTCACCTACTCCCAGCTAACCAAAACATGGCACAGAGCTCTGGCTGCTGTTCTTGACTGTTCCAGCTGGTGGCTGGCATACCCTCCTCCATTATTTCCAAGGCATAGAAGTGCCAGGTCTGTTCCAGGATCTCCCACACCCAAAAGCTCAGCAGCAATGTGCAGGCACATGGCTTGATGCAACTGAGACCAGCAAAATGATACCTCAGCCAACTATCCAGAGAAATGATGGATCAATGCTGGCAGCTGCAGACCACAGCCTTGTTTGCTGCTGAGTCAAGAATTTGCAGCACGTTTGACAGCAGCAGACGCAGCCAAGTGTGTTTAAGTTTCAGCAGCCTGGAAACATCCTGCCAGCAACTCCAGAGCCACAAAAACCCTAATAAAGACATCATCCAAGTTCATTACCCTCCAAGTACTTACTGGATTTGCACTTGGGTCACCGAAGTCAAGAGAGACATTCAGACAAAGTCAGGCATTGGTTTATGAAGAATTTGGGTACCTTGGGTATTCATTGGAAATTTGGAGAAAAACAAAACAAAAAAATATTGTGTACATGTCTATACATTAAAAAAAATCCTTACCTTTTGGAGATTTAAAGGAAAGGTAAAATCCTTACCTATAATAGATTTATAAATACTTCCTATGTTACATTTCTGGTGTAATGTGCTGATGTTTTGGATTACCGTAGCTAGAGTAAACTCAAGAAAACTCATATTATTTTCCTCTAGCACTTGTACATAGCATTCTCCTGCTAACTAGAAGATTTTTCAGTTTGACGGAAAGAAAAGAACAACAAATGTACAAACTGCTCAACAAGAGCTGATGGCTTTCTTAGAGCACTTTAGAAACATCTGGATTAAATGTTCACCTCACAGCACTGCCTATACTTCCTTGAGAAATGCTTTTGTAAAGAAGTAAGGCACCTAAGTTTTGAAGTTAAAATAATGAAATAAAAGGTACTCCAGTCTTATGTTCTTCAGTTGTCTGCAATCTAAAAGTCCTTGTATCAGATCCAATATGCATATTAGGGAAAAAAGAAATCTGTTTGATTTCTATTTTTAAAATAACTGGAATAAAACAACGGGTACAAAGCTTCATATGTATAATAAGCAGCCTGGAACAGACTTCATTTTCCAGCAGAATTCCTATTACATATGCAGACCCTGAAACATAAATATTAATGTCAACAACAAAAATAATTTGTATTTATGTCTGTTTGTGGGGAAAACAGATGCACTTAGTAACACCACTCATGCCACTACAGTCTACTGGAATACATCACTTTCTAAAATACATTAAATACTCACCTTGTGAGTAGGGTTTTTTTGAAAGACTCATTAATCTCTCCATAAATACTGGATGTTCTAATGGATTTAGAGTCACTGTATTATTGTAGTTAATCCTTTCCGAAAAACAAGACATACAACTGTAATATAGAGCAAGAGGTTGCTCAAATCAAAGCTAAGTTATAGAGAGTTTAGAATTAAAATTCTACACTTACATTATGCCAGTTCTGCTTAACCAAACAAAAAGAACCATGTATGGTCAAACAGATCAGATTCTATTTTACACTTCAAAAAAACAGTCACAAAAGACCAGAGTAAAATTTCTATGGGAGTACAAAACTCACAATGCTCTGGTAGAGTGTAGTATCAGTTTTGCTGCTGAAAATACTTCTGCACACACCAAGTTCCTAGAAACTTAGTTTTTTCAACTCTTATTGAGAAGTCACACACAAACCTTTATATATTAACAACTTGCAGTCTAAAATCATCCTGGAGATGGCTAACACAACTAGGCTGAAAATAAATTCAGATTTCAACCATGAAACAGTTTCAATTCAAGCTCTAGCACATGCACTGAGGCAGTTCCATTTGTGTCCAATGGTAACTAAATTTTAAAAATTCAAACAAAGAAATGTAAATAAATTATATATATAATATTGCTGCTTATTCTGAAACTACCATTTTTCTCAATCCCTCCCCTTCCTCCCAGTCTGATATTCTAAGAATATAATCCATCAAACATCGGATTTATCAATGAAGGAGCCAAAAATACCCAGTAACCAAAGCTGTATGAATAAGGTGCCCTTTCTGCCCCCCACTATACCTAATTCTCATGATCACCATATGAACCTCATATGATTGGCCTCAGCCCTTTGATCCAGCTTCTCCAGATCCCTCTGCAGAGCCTTCCTGCCCTCCAGCAGATCCACACTCCTGCCCAACTTGATGTTGTCTGTGAACTCGCTGAGGGTGCCCTCGATCCCCTTGTCCAGATCATCAATAAAGATGTTACACAGGGCTGGCCCCAGTGCTGGGCCCTGGGAAGCACCACTGGTGATGGCCCCCGCTGGATGTAACTCATTCCCCACCACTCTCTGGGCCTGGACATCCAGCCAGGTTTTTACCCAGTGAACAGTGCACCCATCACTGCCATAGCAGCCAGTTTCTCCAGGAAAATGCTGTGGGAGACAGTGTCTTTACTAAAGTCCAGGTAGAGACATCCCCAGCCTTTCCCTCATCCACTAAGTGGGCTGTCTTGTCATAGAAGGAGATCAGGTTGGTCAAGCAGGACCTGACCCTCATAAACCCACAGTGGTTCTAGGAAATGGTGTGTTAGACAGACATCAGCCTACAAAACACCTGAACCCTGAAGTGAAACTGTCTCCTGGTGCTCACAGTACTAACACTTTGTTTTACCATTACATGGGCAATCCAGCAGCATTTCAATTCTTTAGATAACTGCAGCCATGGACAGTGCAGCTAAACACAATCTATTAAAATATGTAGGGAGTACAGGAAGCTGAATTTAACACAACAGCCATTTGCTACTCCTCTGCCAAAACAGAGCCTCAAAGGATTCCCAGTATCAAAAATCTGAATAAGAGGTGAGAAAAAATAATTGAATTGGAACTATTAATCTTCAGTGAAGGACTTCTACTGGTCAAAACTTACGGCAGCTGATGACAGCAGTAGGTAGCTTACTACAAAATTAGAGATAAAATCCTAGCTCCAAAGTCCTTGCCAAATTCCAACAGTACTTTTGAGCAATTCTTAGGCCTTCTGACTCAGTTTTTGAACTGTCAGTTGAGTGGGAGGTGTGAATTGAGGAAATGTTTTCATGAGTTTCCTCATTTAGCCATTTTTCCATAACATACATTGGCAGAGCTCAGAGGGAAAAAAAAAAACCCACTCTGCAGACTGTTCACTGTTTTCTGAGTGAATTACTCAGCTCTTTAGCTAAGCCAACGCTTACACCTTCCAAGGTTTCCAGAAATGCTGAAGGCTGTAATTCTTACTCCTCAACACAAAGAATCAAAGCCCGAATCTGATTCTACAATCAGATTTTTGCAGGTCCCTCATCATATAGATATCCACAAAAAGCCTTTTAAACTTCAAGCTATTTCTGAAAGGAAAAAAAATTGCTTGGAGACTTTAATGCAAATAAGAAACAGATATAATACCAATTATCATCATAACTTAAATGCTTATCTTGAACTCCAGAAAAACTTGAGCAGGCTGGAGTAGGTAGGAATTCCAGGGCAAGAAGGCAAAGATGTCTCTAGCACTTAGGCCAGGAGTTGGCAGTCTGATCTCTGGGGTCTCTGCTGCTGCCTGATGCTGTGAATTCAGAGAGAATGATACAAAATGCAAAACATTAACAGTCCCTGCAGGGCCCAATCAGCTCAGTAAGTTTTGGCCTGCCTTTATGAATTCATAACAGAGAGAATGAGAAACATCCATCTGTCTTTGAAACGCTTACTTGAAAGGGGGTGAACATTAAGCATTCCCTGTCTCTGAGATCAAAATGTCAGGATTCAAGTAATCCCTACAGGATTGGTGAGAAGACAGAAACAAAGTGTCTGCCCAAAACTGGCTGTGCTAAAGAGGATGAAATGAGGGGAAGAATGAAGAAACTTTTGAAGCAAAGAAACACAGGCATTTGCAACAACAGCAGGGAAACAGCAGGAGAACAGCTGCAATCCAAGGCATGCCTGGCACTACCTGGAGTCCCCCCAGCAGCACTACAGCCCGTGCCCAGGAGCTGCTGGGCAGCCTCCTTGGCAGGCTCCCTGTGGAGCCAGCTCTCCAAGCCATGGGACAGCACCAGGAACACCACAGGTGGGACCCAGCACACACACGGACCTCAGGGAGCGCCGAGGATGTGGCTTAGAGGACACACAGAACACCCACATCTGTCACCACTGGAGGGGTGGCAACACATCCAGCACACGCCCAAGGAAGGCTCAAAACTCTTTATTTCTGTAATGAAGGGATGGGGGAGCACATACAACCTTGGGGAGATTAGGGTTGGTTATACAAGAGTACTTGGCAGTTTGATGTTGCAAACAGACATTTTGTAAGTGTCTAATATTGTGGTTTACCCACTGCACTGCTGGCATTGATCCTTAATGTACAATTTACTGATTGCCAGCTAATTACATGCCATCAATAAATCAGTGAACCACTTTGATCCCGTTTGATTTAATCCATGTTATCAGAGCAGTTTGTCCCAGAAACCAGCATTCAAATGAAGTGTCATTGCTGGAAGAAACCCAGAAGTCGCTATTGCCTAACTAATTACCCTAAATAATTTTGTATGTCCCCAAATAGCAATTCCTTGGTGGGCCACAAAAGAGAGGGAGAGCTCCAGGGCAGACAACATTTCCAGTCAGAACAGCTGTGCTCTCCAAATACACACAGAAATCCAGGTTATCATTGGATTGCTGGAAATCATTATGCATGCAAACTATTTAAAGGTATTTGTATTTCTGTGCCCTATTTATAGAGTACTTTGTGATGTTTGGGGGAGAGCCCATCCCCTAATAAATAAAAAACTAACCTTTGAAGGAGTCATCATTGGGAAAAGTGTTTTTTAAGTACAATGTACCACCAAGAATCTTTGGAATCTTCTCAGTTTGAGACAACATCACTTTTGCATAGCAACAGCCATCACACGTAGCCTGCAGAGATGGATTTCAATGGATCTGTAATACTATTACTGCTGATTTTATTTAAAAGATAACAAGAATGAAATTAGCAGGGAGGTAAAAAAATAAATAGAAAAAAAAATCCAAATATATTTTAAACATAATCCTCTCCAGTGGGTCAAATTACTTATCTTTTCCATTTCTGCCATTATGAGAGCAGTTTTCTGTTACACTGGTTTACTAATTGCCAGTCTCCCCACAAAATATCGACAAAACCAACCCGAAACCAACAAACAGTAGAATACACAGCACTGGTTTCTCAAGGGACACATATATGTGTTGATGCATGACTAGAACATGAATAATTCATAATCTTCCCATCTGAAAACATTTTTTGCATAGCTAAGGTATAAAACCCCCTACATTCATTAAGAAGGATTAATAGCTACAACTGCAAATTCAGGGATTTGTCATTAGACTTGGTGCTTAAAATGTGAGTTTTATATAGGCAAGGGACAATTATCTCCTGCCCATGCTCTGCATCTTGTCAATAAATCACTCAGTGGCTTCTCCCTAAAATGCATTTTAATGATATTGATCACTCAGGTGTGTCAAATTAAAAACACACCACTTAAAACACCATCAGGGTAAACAGCTAAATAAAAAGCTAAAAGGAAGCGTCTGAGAAGCCACAGACGGGAAAATGCCATTTTGTGTCATACGCCCAAACGAATCTGAGCAAATGAGGTGCACACCTACATGGCTCACAGGGACTCGCCCTGATCCAAAAGAAAACACTTAGCAGGAGGGAAGAAAGGCAGTGTATCCTACAATATCCATCTTCTCTGCTACTAGGGAGAGACATTTCTATTCTCTGCTTTCAGGAGACAGCAGTAGATGGGGTGTGTTACCAAGTCCTACAGTGAACTTTGGCTAGGCCAGTGCACTCATGATTACCACAAGGATGCAGAAAATGGGATAGGAATGGTGAAAGACACGAGGGAGAGAAAATCTTCCTGGTTTTTGTTTGTGTGGTGTCCTAAGTCCAGTTAACCATGCTGCATGCAGTTCAAGCAGACACCAGCAAAGCCCTACAAAACTGTCTGCTATACTCTGTCGCTTGGGAGTTAGCAAAGGATGATGTCCAATTATTAGCTTTAAACATTTTTTATAGCAGAAAATGTGTTTGTGCTTCCAAAGAGCAGCCTCTTCCAAGAAAAACAAAGTACCAAACCATAAATGAAATATCCCATAACCCTTTATAAGTGATTCTTCTATATTAAACAAGGTTAAATGAGCCTCACTTAAGTGATTCTATCGACGTATTTATGATTTTTATTTGTGGACTTTGTGTTTCTCTGCAGAGTCCACCAATGATAATAGGGCAATTCAATATAAATGCACTACCCAATGCTATCCCATCAGCAAAATATATCAAGCCCAGCTATCAAAAGATCTCTGATGGTTGTGATCCTTAAATTGTATCCCAAAAGTCTAAGGGCTGCCTAAGCAACTCCATCCAATTTTTAGGCTTGTAAATGCATTAGAAGAGCAAATGCTGAAAGGTTCCTCATGCCAGATTGATTAGATCAGCCATCTAAGTCCATTGCTTAAGCTTTAATTCACATCTACTTCAGAAACTGATCAAACACTGATGAACAACTTACAAAGGTTCCTTTCTTCAAAGCAGAACATTTTTCTGTAAAAGGCAAGAACTTTAGATACTGTCACTAATTTCTGGGGTTTGCTGAAGACATGTCTGGAGAACTAGTGTTGCCTCTACAGACCCCTGAAATTAAACTACTGCAAGACTCCTTGAAGACACAGAAAATGAGCCCAAACACCTCCTTCTCTGCATGTACTGTGAGACCTTCACAAGCAAATACATATAAAGAGCTGAACTGCATTTGATTGCAAATCTAAATAAAGCATGTGATCAACTCAACAGATCCACTGAGAAAGTTTCTTTTTTCCAGTGAAGCTTTGAACCTTCTCCTTTGCAAGGTAAGGTGCTCAGCTCAGCTCAGACACAGCCACCCAGCTGAGAGAGGGGCCACTGTTTCAAGAGCAGTGAATGGTGAATGTTCAAAGGATAAAATAAGCAGGAAACTGAAGAACTGCTACAAGGAAGCACCTCTTCCCAAGTAATTTGCTGTTTCATTGCTCTCTTCAGTCCTTTTAGTCCACGTCTGCACAAAATAAGCCCATAGGCCGAGTATATCTTGCAGCCACCAGTAAGACTATACTGTATTATGTTATAAATGATATTTCAAGAACACTGAATAATTTATACCCAGTATCACTTGTACTTCCAAATGCTAAGACATCAGAAGGCACTATTCCAGGATAAGAAATAATCACTGCGTGAGTTGGAAAGAGCTGTTCCCCTTAGGCAAAATATTAGCTACCAAAAATGTAAGTGAGATTTTCGAGTTCCTCCAAATGTTTTCAACTTGCAAAATCAGAACCAAAAAGCCCATGCTATGAAGTCAATAGTGAAGCTCACAGTGCAATCATTCCAATATTTAATTGGTCTTCAATGACTACATATAGATATATAGATGATAATGATGATGATGACGATGATAATGATGATGATGATGATGATAAGTCAGTATTAGGAAAAAATATGGAAAACAGGCTAAAAAAATTATTCAATAAAAATACTGCATCTGGGAGACAGAATTTACTGTAGAGGGAAACATTCTCATATTGCAGGAGGGGAAAGAGGGTCTATTCCCAGATGTTACACAGCATACATTTAGTATCAAGATTATAAAGTGTTTTTCAGTGAGGAGGGCTTTCAGTCCTTGCACACTAGATCTCCTAGCTCCAATATTTATGCAGGAAAGATGTTTCATATACTTTTCTTGGTATGGAACTTCATAGTAGGCTTTTGATTTAGCTAAAAAAAAAATTCCCATTTAAAGCAATAAGATGCTTTAAAGGATGTAATTTTTAAATTAAATTTTCTAGCATCTTTTTGTTGATATTTCTTTAAGTGGTCTTTCTTATTCTCAATCCATGAACATTTTTTTGTTGATACACTCAATTTTAGGGATCAAAAAAGTACAGAGTACCCCCAAAGTCTCTGTCTCTACATAAGACCTTCATTTCCAACATTGCCTTAAACAAACTTTTACACCAGAATGGCTGACTGCATAATTACCATTTAATTATCAGATGAAACAAACCAGACATCTCAGAGTCCCTTTCTTTGATAGCCTTGCTGGTCTAACAGCAATGCATCCTACCTAGCTGCCATGTGACGTGTGAAAGCTGCTGGAGTAGAACTCCACAGTGGTAGCACCTTCAGCTTCTGACACAAACACAGCTTTAATCTATTCATTTATACAGCACAGAGCTTGTTAAAACAGTTTGGTGTTTTGAGGTGGTATAAATTTAACTCATGGTGCAATTTTTAAAATTACAATTTCCCCCAGTAGATTGCTTCAAAGCAGAGTGGTAAATTTAGAAGATTCCTTCTGAATTCCTTCTCTAATAAATAAATAAATATTTAATTGGAAATCATTTTGCTATTTCTTTCTCTTTTCAAAAATCAATGCACATTTAGGTCTGTTATTCAGTGAACTCAATTATATTTATTACTGGAAGTACCCATGAGGACTATTACCATGTTCTGCTCTCTTTCTGATAATTATAGTGTTGTTACACATGGAAACCAAACACATGCCCAAGTCAGGCTGCAGGTCAGATGCCAACAATACATAAATACTTGTTAGTAATTCATTAATTGTCAGTAATTCATTACTTCTCAGCTACACAACCATTTCTTCATCTTTGGTTCTAGTGAAATGCGCTTCAACCAACACTGTGTTTCCCAAAGATATTTGTTACAAAACCACTCCTCACAAGCAGTTGTTAAACAACCCAGTCATCAGCATGCACAGGCTTCCTCCTGAAATTCTGAATGCTGACAGAGAATTGACTCAAACTTCACAACTTCATCGACTTCAATCCCTGACTTGATAAATTTCAAAAGCTGCCTGTTAACACAGGGCACGCCATGACAAACACAATTAAATCTGAAATCCTGAGTTGCTTATCCACAGCAACGGGTTAGATCTTGAAAACAACAAACAATGGAAGGCCAGTGCCCTGGCCTATGAGTCCTTAAGCATTAATAAACATAAATATCATTCTGAAAATACTGCAGACAAATTTCCCTTAAAATGAAGAAGATATGGAAAAAGGTTGCAAAGTTTCTATAACAACTCCTCTTAAACATTTTAAGAAAACATCATGTAATGCAAAACTATCCACTGGGAGAATGTTCAAAGAGGTGATCTGAGATACTAAGAGTCAAAATTAGGCTTCTAAAATCAGTATTCAAATTATTCTTCTTCAATGTAACCTTCCCAGTGGCATGAAATTGTAAATATGATCCGATTCACAGGCATTTAGTGATAAATAATAAACCAGAAACATAAAATACTGCAACACAGTACAGATTTGGGACCTGAATATGCATTTTTGAGACATGATCAAAACAACAGCAGACTTAGGGCCAGGGAAACCACAGAAACAAAGAGGAGCTGGTTAAAATGCCCTTGACACCACACAGCAAAGGTATCAATGTTCATCTTATCTAAAGCCAGGTAATAGGCTAAGAACAGGTACCTGCCCCTGAAGTAAGTAACCATTTTATATATAACCTAGACCACATACTTTTACCTAAGAATGATTAAAATGTAATAGAAAGTATCATTTTCAGTGATCAGAATGGTCTGAAATGTACTGTTTAAGCACTTGAACAAAGCATAACTTGAGATTCAAAACAAATGGGCACTTGAAAAAAGAAAACACAAAACCAACAGTTATAGGGGGAAAAAGGACAAAGAGAAAGGGAATATGCACTTCTTTAGAATTTTAAAACTTCTAAAATAGTATCTTATATTACTAAGCATGTAATTTAATTCTAATGGAGTTTTTATTCTAAAGGCTTTTTATTCAGAAAATTAAAATTTTCCCCTATTTTTCAGAAGATAAAGGTAAAATTAAAGAGAAGAATTATCAGAGGGGACAACTGATTTGTATCCCAACAACCCACCACGTCCACCAGACCTGACTCTGAGTTTGTATTCATCTTCCTTTAAGAGTCAGCATCACCTCAACAGAAAACTGGACTTTGGGCTGCATCCATGTTCTCCTTCTGTCCATCTGCAGGAAAGGAGCAGGAGCTACTTGTTTACTCCATCAGGGTTTGAAGTATAAGTAAACACAATTTCTGTCTTTCTTAGGACCCTCAATTTCTCACTCAACAAACAGCATTTAGGGTAATTTTCCCCTCCAGAATCAGACTGCTTCCCCCTCTCCAACCTTTCCTTTTCAATCCTAAACCTCAATTACAAAACAATTGCTTTCTCAAGTACTTCTGGAGAACCTAATTTAATTTTTTAGGATGACAAGTTCTTCAGTTGTTAGGGGCTGAAAACCATTTAAACAAATTGCTTTGAAGTCCACTACATTCAAGGCTGACCTAACTCCTGCTAAAGGCAATTAACCACATGAACTACCTCAACAAAACAGTCCTGTATCATGAAATACCTGAAATATTGCAGCACTACTTCTACAGTGAGAACAGAAGAGAGGAGGTTGCCTAATATTCTTGATCTGTTTGATAAATCATCTATATTCTCCATAAAAAATTTTTAGACAATTTTAAAAGCTAAGAAGTATTTCTATTTGAATAATGGTTTCATTTAGTAGAAAATAATGGAAGAGCATACAGAATTCATGTCTCCAGGTTCTGTTGCTTCCCCATCTCTTAAAGCTGAAGTCTCACTTTCTATAATCCAACCAAATCAGGGAAGAAAGTAAAGAAATTGTCAATCAATTTTTGAGTCAGAAACTTGATAGTTGCTCAAAGCAGCCATCCCTACTATTTTTACTAATCTCCAAATTCAACATGTGCTCCGTGCAGCATTATGAATCACTTTGTTATTTTCTAAAGCAGCTCAGATTTAATCACCATTTCACAAAACAGCAAAGTAACAGGATGTTCTGCATCCCTCAGCAGTGTCTGTGGAAGTGGGCACAGCACCAGAGGCAAACACTACATACGAGCTTTTCCGTGTGACTCAGGACCACAGCTGCTGTGAAATGAAATACAGAGCAGGACAGCCCTTGCCAACAAGGTGGTGAATGAAAATTTGGGAAGATTAATAACTCTCAATGCCCAAACTTTCCTCTTTCCAACTGTCAAATAGACAAAAGTTTGCATGGAGTAAGAAGGAAATCAGGGTTACCGCACCCCTGTATTGCTGCCACTGAAAACAGCATTCAGATGGATTTTTGGGCTTTGATTTTCATAGAAAGCCTAAGAAAAAGTATCCAGGGAGCACAGAGGATATGCCCAGTGCACTCCTAAGTACTGTAAATAAAACTTTATACTAGCAAATTATATAACCAAAGCATTGCAATTTCCTTCAGGTAAATAATTAAGCTCATTGTACTCGGAAATAGCTATTTTCATATGGGAAACAGAATAAATAATGCCTATATCTTGTCAAATTTTCTACTACCACAAAACAGTAACTGAAACTTTGACATTCATTAACAAACACAGAAGAAAAACAGACCTGATGTTTTTTAACCAGAATAATACGATTAATTTAAGAAAAAGAAGTTAAATACCAGAAAGGCAAACTTCCAGGATGGAAACAACAGCCTTTACTTGAATTTTTCTGAAAAATAAATTTATTTTAAGTGGCAGGGGAAGTTGTGTACCACATAGTAAGGCATACACAGAAAAACAGACAACCTGCTTCCTTCTCAGCAGAGCTCCCCCAAAACAAGCAGCCCTCAGAAAAAGCCAACATGTCACAGGTGTCACCTGAACAGTGACTGCAGTCCAGCTCATGCAGGGATCCTTTTTTTGTTGTTGTTTTTTACATTTTACATGCACTGACCCACAGCACTTGCAACACTTGAATGGCAATTTGCCTGAATGCAGTGCTGAGGGCAGGATATGCCAGTGTACAATATAGCGTGGAAACATGATGCTTCTTCCCACAGGTAGGAAAGGCAGTCTTACTGTGCATAGGATAGGAAAAGGACCTGTCTTTATTGTTATCTACGTATTATTGTTTCATACTGAATAAATAGATTTTCAACAATGGTGTTGTTCTCATCATTCTCCCATCAACCCCCATTGCCTCCCCAGGCAGCATTCCACCCTGTATCATTAGCAGTTCCATGAAAAATACAGATTTAATTTAATTCCATAAAATCACAGCTCGTTATAAAGCCCAGGAATTCACTTCAGCTCCAGAATCTGAATTTGCTTTTTCCCTTTTTAAAAGCCTTGGTTTCATACACTGTAACACAATAGAATTGCCCCTCTACTACTGTACAGTCCTTCTAAGCTCTAAACTTTTGTCCTTCCAGAGAGCAAGAAGCAAAAAACCAATGTTTTTCTAAGTAGCCATTAGATTTCTCCTAAAGTAAGAATGGGAACACAGGAGGCAATAGAGACATAAAGCATTGTTAAATATAACTGGGGTACATGAAGGACTAGGTTTTGTTCTTCCACTTGGAGTTGACCACCACTGGAAATGAACACAGCAAGATTAACAAATGTTTCATGTACAGAAAATTATACTCACATTGGAGATTTCATCACAGCAATCAAAGGCAAAAAACATCCCAGAAGGGCCATCCAAGCCCAGGGAAATGTTTTCTAACGGGGAAAACCAAATACGCCTTGCAATCATTAATACTGTTACCAAATGGAATTCTGAACCTACTGAAGAAATAGGAAAAATCCTACAAAACCACCCCTGAGGCCAGCAGGTTTGTCCCTATCTATTGGAATTCTGAACAATCTTGTTTGGGGTTTTTTTAACAGATGAAGCTAAAAGGAGGAAATTCAACAAAACCACATGTAATTGCTTCTAAACCTCCTTCAAGATCCTAAGTACCTTCTTCTGTATTTCTGTGCTTTCTATAACTATCTAGCACAGTAATTTTTGCCTAAAACTGGAGGAATTCTATACCATATCCTACTATATCAACACTTAGAAAAGTACATTCTTTCATGAAAATCTCAAAGCTCAAGATCATGGATCTTACTAAGGCTTAGGAATACGATGTGAATAATCTCAAGAAAACAAATTACATCAGTCATTTAAAGTTCTAATTTCTATTTAATTTCTAATTCATCCTAAATCAGAATTACTAAAACCAAGTGCAGCCCTCAAAATCTAACTGCAATGAGGTGACAGAAAAGTTATGTGCTCTACCAGCACCAGAACTGGAAACTGAATTCAGATTTTCCTAAAGCCATGCACTGTTTTGCATGTCAAATTCTTCCCAGCTACTGATGATGTCCTACATCAGAGGATTTCTATTGATTGCAGTAAAGATAATGAATACCAAGTATCTCCCAAACAGAATCCCTTTATCAACATCTTCTGCTGACCCAGGGCCTTGACATTCCTTATCTTAATTTCATCAGCATCACAAGACACCCACGGTAACATACGAAGGCAAAAATCTATTCTGATGGAAGTTACAGAAGTGAAATCAAGGCAGATACATTCTGTGAGCAGGAGAGCTACACAGCATCATTAATGGGATACATTTTATTAATTTCCCTGAACCTTACCTAACCCAGTGAAATCACTGGGTACACACACAAAAAGTTAGAGCTGAGAAAACAGGTTGTAAACACTTAGTTCTAAAAGGCGTCCTTGCACTGTGCAGTAACTAATATTTCTTGCAGTTTTATCTGCCAGCAAATGTGAAGCCCAGGCCACCAGGAAAGGAGAAGTACACCATTTCCATTCCTTCCTAATTGGACCCCAGAAATGGACACATTCAAACTGAAGATCAAATCTGCTGCTTTTTGGAATGAAACTGCTTTGTAACTGTGAGACTCCCTGTAAAGTTCTTAAACTAACTGCAAAATGTATCACCTGAATGACAGTTAAATAGATTCATTACAAGCAAAGGTCAGCTCCTCATACGACCTCTACTTTTCATGAATAGCCTATTTATACTTGTATGAGAAATTAAAACAAAGAAACAACACAGGGCTGAACACCAGACACTCCAGAAAACTCTATTTTTTACCTTCAAAAGTGTATTTTCTCCAAAGATTTCTGGGTGTTTCAAAACCTCAGAGTGTAGGACACTCCTTCTGAATAAAACCAGTATTGTATCATTATCTGCCATAAGCACCCTTTCTTCCTGTGCCAAGCAGCAAGGAACTGACAGTAGTGCACAGGAGTGCAAGCCTGGTTTTATAACCCTTGTCCCTCAGCTTTCCCAGCTCTCCTGAGATCTTCCTTGGCCTGGAACTGAGAATATGCTTTTAGAAGCACTACATCCCCTCAAAGCAATTCCTTATTAGATAGTACTTAGCAAGACCCATGTTTTATGCCTTTGCTTTAAACCACAGAATATGCATGCTTATGTTTACACATTTATATTAGATTTCCAAACCAATTTGTTAGTCCTGCAGCTTCTTTGCAACCCAGTTGTGCAATCTGTTTTCCCACATGTCCTCTACTATGTAGGGCAGGATGACGGAATATCACCTCCCTGTTTATGAAGTGCTTTGCTGCCAGCTTTGATGGGTTTTACCCTGGGTGATCCACTTAAGAGTCTGCTTCCACTTGTGTTTAGCACTGACATCACTGGATTCCATCGCTTCTTTCCAACTGGGAGTATGTCTGCTTTCTTCAATTATATGAGTGTCATGGAATTCCCAGGCCCAACTACATTTTTAAGAGTGCCATTAAAAGAAAGGCTGATTGTGCTCACCTCTATACAATAGCACAGGAAAAGCAAGAATACACAAAGGGAAATTAAGCATCAAAACAACTCCCACCTCTAAAAGCACCCAAGTCATCTGCCCATATGATGATTAGAAAACCCTTTGGCTTTTCCTCATTCCAGGGACACTGAGCTTTGCCAGTGCATGTGAGAATAGCAAAGACACTGGGACTGAAAGCAGCTCTTTAAAGTCTGTTTCAAAGACTTGACAATAGGACTTAGGGACACACAGGACACTGAAACCTTCCCAGGATTAACCTGTAGACCCAACAGATGCACTGTTAGCACGTTTCTATCCCTCAGAACTCCTCTGTGTGTCTTCCCTACTTCCCACCCCCATCTTCAAATGTCATACAGGACTTCAGTAGCTGTCAAGATAAGGCAAGACAACAATCCTTTTGTAGCTCTTCCTCAAATCATCTACCTGAAGTTCCTCTCCATGCTAAGCACTGGAATAACACGTATAAGAGGCCCAGAAAAGAACACACCATCACAGGAACATGTCCTTTAAACAAGTGAGGTGCATTTGGCCATGAAAAATTGATTTCATCACTGATAAGCACTACTTACCCTAATTTTTAAACAAACTTAACACAGCACTGGGGGTGCTTTTTTATGTTGTCTAAGTCAGTACCATATTTAAGAAACCTTTTCTCCTGTACTACAGAAGCTGGCTTATTATTTTGCCTTGGTTTTTTGCAAAAGCAAAATTTAGCAAGGTCTTTTACTGCTCAGCAGAAACCTGCATTGCAGCAGGTAGCCTATGCAGAAAATGTGCACAGTACCCAGCCAGGGTAACAAATCACCAACTCACTAAACTCCAGTGTGCCTTACGGTCACTGCAGAACAGCATTTATTTCACAGTGAACTCTAACCACACCAGGGGGAGATATAAAGGGAAACTTCATATGCAGAGAGCTGTTCATTATGGTTCTAAGACAACATGGAAAGACTGACTTTTCCATTCTATAATAGATGAATGCAAACTTCCAGCCACCTACAAAAACCATCAGGGACACCATTCTGCTTAACAGTGTTCACATTGACAGACTTCCTTAGCCTTCACAAATGGATTTTTGCTTATTTTTTCAGCTGCAAGGGCTAGGGAGACATCCTCCAGCACCATAGCAATGTCCAGGGACATATATTTCACTTTGCCCTGTCCTGCCCTGAAAAATATTCACAGCTCAGTTACAAATTACCAGCAGATTCATACAGAGTAGTAAATGCAGTGACCAATCTGTCTAGATATTCTGTGAATAATGTAACTTACCTAGTTTTAGACTGCCACAGCTGAGACAGCCAGACCTCAAATATCTGTTCAACTCTTGACAATATTTTTTAAAAAACCCAAAAAGTAGAAAAGACAATAGAGGAAAACATTTGGTAACCGCATGGAATCCAACTGCACTTTTTATGCAGCTTTCAAACCTTACTTTTGAACTCTGGACTGCTGAGCTTTGTTACAAAAACCTCTGGCTCAGTTTTTCCCAAAAAGAGAAAAAAGTACATGCAACAAACCCAGCACAGCCTTGCAAAAAATAACATCACGTCAAACAGACACGTGGAAAAATAGGTTCTTCCTTGAGAACCAAGGCCTCACTAATGTGTTCCAGACAACTGTCAGTAGTTGAAGCCATCTTACTTGCTGCTTGAAGATACTTTCAAATTTTTTAAACTGCCATCCTCTGTAAGGATTTCCTCCTCGATCTCAAGAACTTAATGCACTTAGAACTCAAGGCAGGTTATTTGCTAGCATTCTCCTGTCCTTTTTATTTCTCAGTGGTATTCATTTGACAGCAGTTTCAAGTTGTGAAAGCTCTTTCTGACATCTATCTGACCAATGAAAACCGCTACTCAAAGAGAGAGAATGAACATAAGCTTGCCAGCACTGAAAAACCAATGTTAATAACATTAACCTTTCTCTACCACCTACAAAAGAGAGAAGAAAAAAAAGAAAAAGCAGAAAAATACAAGATTCCAGCCCCTAAGTACTTCAGGGACCTTGAGAGGCCCTGCCTCAAAAAGTGAAGCTATTCCACCAACAGCCACCACTCTATGCACCTGCCCAACCCTCTCCTCTTACTCTAAATTGTCTCTAAATTGTTCCAGCCAAACAGTAACTGGATTAAGTGTCACCAAAATGCACTAGGAGTAACACCACATTCCTCAAAACCCACCAGCCCAAAACACATCACTCAACTGTAAAGTTACCACCACACAGGCATCAAGAAGTCAAATACATCTGAAGGCATTCAGTACATTGCAGCATTAGAAATTCTGTGATCTTGAAACAGCTTTCACAAGTTAAACCACAACAAACTCTGGAAACTATCCCCCAAATCAGTAGGTCTAATACTGAGATGGAGCAGCCAGCAATGCCCTCCTACAACTGCACATATAAAATTCAGAGCATGTTGTCACTCTGAAACACTCAGGATGCATATAAACGTGTCAGCTACTATATAGCAAAACACTCCAAATTTTGGCAGAAAAATCAGTTGCCTTTTCATTTATCAAAGCCTGATGTGGGCAGATGGAGAACAAGCTTATGGCAGTAAAATCATTTTCCCAAAGCCGCAAAGAAAGCTTGGGCTATGCCCAGGATTAGAATAGTCCCTGGAGCAAATTCTTGGCCCAGCCTCTGTGAACCTAGCAGGATCTGAGTTGCTGTTAATTCACCTTTTTTCCCGTGTTTAAAAATGCTTGTAAGAGTTAAGACAGACTGCCTTAAGCAAATATTTCCTCACAAACTGAGAAACAAGTTACTACCAAAAAACCAAGGAAATGCTAAACAGAGAGGCAGTCCTGAAAACACCTCACTACAAGTTCATCCTATCATTTGCCATATGCTTTAGGGACGGATGCTTATTCGTTTCAAATTGAAACAAACCCATGGAAGTCAACAAATCTATGGCCTCCAGCTAAAGATCTGTCCCTATAAATCACCTCAAGTGTATTCAGGCAATTTCAAGCCTAAAGATTCCATAAGCCATTAAACATTACTTGCAACATTATCCCTTAAATCACAGTCTTGTTTTCATCCCCCAGATGTTTCTCAGCAGGCAAATGTACACACGATAACCCAATGAGTGTCTCTTAGTGGGAGAGTAACAGGAAATTTCCCTTTGAGTAGGGTTTGCTCAAATGGCAGGACCCAAAATACAAAAATGGAATCCTTTTTCTGCCCACTTCTCAGCATTAGATGTTTGTGGGTTTGGTTTTTTGACACATTCACAGGCAGTAACTATGGGTTTCCCACAATCAGAACTCATATGGTAAAGGGCTCGTAACTATGATTTTTACCTCTTTAACTAAAAATCTTTACAATTTAATTTGCTGACCTATTTTTTCACAGCTAGAGAGAATTGTTAAATAATCTCTCCTTTTCTTGTTGCAGGCAATTACACGCAGAAATACCAAGTCATGCTAAATGAAAAGGAGACACAGTTTACTATGAGTTTTCGATGTGCCACAGAAATGAGCAGATGAATTGGCTCTTTTGGGTACTATTAGTTCCACACAGTTAGACATTACAGCCTGATATATGTTAGCCACAGCAGCAAGTCAGAGAATAGTGATGTCTATCAATTTGGGAGGTACACAGTAATCCTCTGGGCTTACACACAGCCCTGTTTTACACAACAAGCTGAGACTGATGCCTTACATCTGTCTTTCTTATTCCTGGCAGCACGCTCCAGCACACATGCAAATTGATCCCCATAAACCAGTACTGTACAGGCTGTCTCGAGCTGTTGAGCAGTTTTCTCACAACCCCTGAGCCATGTATTTAGGAAGTGATCTGCCACCACTACAATCACCATCAGTTTTGTCTCTGGCTTCCATGGCGTTGGCCAGATATGATGCTGGCTCTGCCCTGTGCTTTCCATGGACCTGTTAGCAACACTTAATTCACACTAAACGTGAATTTAACATCAACATTTCAAGTATATCTTAATCTGTCTATCGTTCCCTACCAAAATGGGAAAGCATGGTGATACTTTTATTTTCCCCAGCTATGCATCCCAGCTGACACTGCAGGCTGCATTTCCATCCTATTAAATCTCTCACTGAACAATAATAAATCTTTCTTCTAAGTTTTTTTTTCAGAGCCTGGGGAAATACTGTCATTCTTTGGCCTTAAATTGTTTCACTAAAGAATGTGATCTGTGGACAGTGCACTTAGATGCGTATTTTCTTCGCTTTCACATATCAAGAAGATACATTGTACTTAGCAATTCCTTGAAGCATAATCTTTAATAGCAGAAGATAAACAATCCTCATATCTGATGAGAAAACTTCATTAGGATTCAGCCAAGGATCCTGTTCTGCAGTAGACGTTACTCGTTCTCAGCATCACACCTGGCAAAAAAAATGGCTCAGAGATCTCTCCAGAAAGGAGAGCTTGTGGTGCAAGTGCCAAAAGCCACTTATCCTGCAACAGTTCCTGGAAGGCAGATGCCTCTGGTCTACCTATTTTTATGGTATCTGTCAGACTATCCCACTTCCTCTGCAGTTCTTCTGTCTAGCAAAATACCAGCTGGTTATTTCTGGTCATTCTTTGACTAAGCACTGACTAATCTGCTTCTTCGAACTCTGAAGATAAGCTCCTCTGTCCCTTCTTCTGCAATATCCAGAGATAAAAGAACAGTAATGGGTCATACATGAAAGTCAGAAGAGATACATAGGAGCTCTTTATGGTTTTCCTGAAGAAGACTGCTTTGCAAATGAAGGTGAGTGTCCATCAAAAGTTATCTTTTCTTTCCCAATCTCCAGACATTTTGTTTCAGTCTTTGCCAAAGACTATGGTAATGTTTATTTGTACCAAACTAATTTGACCAGGTTGTACCACCCTTTTAGCACAATGTATCAAAGTTTCCCAATCTTTAGATTTATCAAACTGGATTTTTAACACGATGAGTGTTAATACACCTCCCCTCACAAGGTGGCATGGCATGTGACCAGTAGGAGGACCCAGGACACGAGGTTTATGCTCTTGCTGGTGGCATTTTCAGAAACCAAAGAGTCCTTCAGCTCAGACTGGGTTATTGAGCTCAGCAGGGGTGGTGCCACCTATTCACACCACCTCACCCTCTGTTGCAGTAGATTTTCTCTGCTAACACTCTGTGTATCCCCCCCCCAGTCTCCCAGATGCTCCCATTTCTCTCCAAGCATTAGCATGGCTTCACATCCAGCAGCAAGGTATGGAGCTGCTGGGAGCTCGAGTGTAGGTGAAAGAACACATATTTTTAATGAGATTATTTTCCTAAGTCCTCCTACAGCGCAGATTTAACAAAATAAGTCATTTACAAATAAAATTCTGTACTGAGAAAGTATTAAAATCTAACAAATTTTAACTTTCAAAGAAAGGAACTCAAACAATGTTACTGAAAAATCACAGAAAATAAGTGCCAAAAAGGAAACACCAGGCACTATCAACCTCCCCAGTAAAGCAAAAGTTATAAATGTTACTAAAAAAATTAAATCAGGTACAAGTTTACATTTTGTTGCTTACATTTTGTTGCATAATAAGTTAAAAAACATTAATACTTTAAAATTTTTTAATTTCTGGCAGAAAACCTAAGGAGAAGAAAGCTGTGCACTGATTTTCATTACTTTCACTGCTGCCCATGAAGTTTCAATCCAGTAGTGATTTAAGAACTCAGAAAATTCAAACAATAAAGTGAAACGACACAAGGAATATTAAACATGTATTTTCTATCATTAATATTGATTTTCAGCTCCAGATACAAAGAATTACACCTTTGCCAATAAGCAAAGTGCATTTTTAAATTGGGAGAGCAGAGAAAATACGAAATGATCTATGAAAACCAAATTCTACTGGTATATCAGGCATTCATAAAGAAATCTGTTAACACATTCATGCCTTTGCACAAGCCTACAACATCTGAGGTACTGTTTTATGGAACTGATACTACAGCAACTGATTGAAAATACATTTGATTTTTCAGACTGCAGTGATGGTCCTTCAAAGGGCAGATGTACATCCACTTATGTGATGCAGCAAACACAGCAAGAGCAACAACTGAGACTTGTACTAGAGGATCATTTATTTTCAATTTTATACATAAAATTCAAGCAGGGTTTTATGGACAACACTTAACACCAATCACATGCAATAAACTCAATATTACTTTTTTTTTCCCCCTAACTATTTTCATGTGCTTTTAGTCAAGATACACATTTTTCACTCATTACAAGCTAGGGATGGCTGCAGGGCACATCATTCCCACACCACCCAGTTAGCACCAAGAGGTCTGCCTAAAACCCTCCCCATTCAGAGTTCAATTCTTTTCCCATAAGAAAAATTAACCCTCTACATACACCTGTCTCTAATGGCACAGTAGAATTCTCTCAGGGATAGGAGTAGGATCCATGACATACATACAACTACTCAACAGTAATTACACCTAGTTATTTACACTTATTTGTATATTGAACCTTGCTACACAACTGTATTCTCATAGTTGGAACCTCTGAACCATCAAACACAGAGTTGCCTTTGACAGAATCTGAGCAGGGATCTGATGGCAAAACTGAAAACCAAATTTCAAGTGTCTAAAATGCCCTGCTATAGTTTAAATACAACAGATATTACATATGTTACATAACACAGATGTTAATTCATTTGAAGGATATTACCATTCTTACTGGTCTAAATACTGCACAGACTTATTTCAATCTTTTCCACACAAAATAAACCCCAACAAAACCTTGGAAAGAAAAAATAAAACAACAAAGGAAACCGTGACTGTGATTATTACACTAAGTAGCCTAGACAGTGTACTTGCACGTTCCTCATTCTTCATGAAGTCGTGTTATGGTGCTAGTTTTCCCTCATCATCAGAACCCTGTTTTAATTTCAAAATTCTTTGTGATGATCTTCTCTCATGAGGAAAGAATAAGTACTTAACAAAAGGAATTATTAAATTGCAATTTTCTAATGCAAAAATACAACAGGCTAGTATGTTTTAAAGGTTAGCCTTTAAACACAAACTTAGCTGTTTTAACAAACTTCCACCACAGCAACAATTTTTTAATTTCTTGCTGTTCAAATCCATTATATCATTATCTAGCCTGTTCTAGATTCCACAGACTTCTACCATCATTTTGCCTGCCAGCTAAGGAAAAGATTTCATGAAGTGTGAAGCACTGCAGATTTTAGACCCACACTTCTGCTCAACAGCTATCAGTCTTGAACTTGACATCCATATGTTATTTTCTCCTCCCAAGAAAGTCACTTAGAGCTCTGAATGCCTGAAAAAAAAAAAATAGGCCCTCTCTGGCCTCTCATTTCATTTCCAGTGAATGAAAATTGCATTTTGTTGTTATTAAGCACAGATTGACCTATACAAAAGGCTGTCTTCTGCCAGTGCTGCACAGCAATGGATTTTTTGTCCTTTAGATTTTATTTGTAACACGGTTAGGACCAAACTCTATTTTCTACTGTAGTGGTGCAGCTGTAACAAGGATGACAGGGAAGCACAAGTGTCACCAATATCAGAACTCTACCTTGGGAATTTGAGTTCCATATTTCATTAACACTTCTGTGAGACCACAGCCCTGAAGCATCTGTCTTTTTGTAACTGATGTAATTAAACATCCTGAGAAACATGCAAAATGAGGGCTCTGCATACTATCACGGAGGAGCTTTATTCTGTATTTAGTCTTTACTTGGTTTTAAGCGTTTGCATGGGACTTGAAATGTAACCTTCTGAATAAATGTAATGTGCTCTACTCAAGAAAAAAAAAATCTAAAAAAAAAAATCTCTTCCCAGGTCTTTAGGAGTGAGAAATGCAATTCTGTATAATTCCTGAAAGACAAAACACAAAAACCAAGACTTTTCACATTTTCAGTGATCCTGGAGAGTTCTGTTTAGGTTCTCAGATGAGACACTGTAAACCCAGCCTGAGTGCTGAATGCCCATCATTTGTCCGAAATTCAGTGACCTTTAAAGGATTAAATATCCAAACCAAAGAGCTTCAGAACCATGACCCTTCCCCTACATTTTTTATTAGTAGTGTTATTATGATTCACAGCTGTGCCCAGGGTATACTAAGTATTGTGCAAACATCAGGGAAAGCCTGCATATATTTAATTTTTCCAGCATGAATAGGAATGGGCCACAGAGAAAATTATATATTTGTCAATAAATTAATATAGTCGCTCCCCATCTCAGTTGCCTGAGCAGTAGGTCTGAGATGAGGAGTGACAGATTACATCAGTACATCCATGTGTGAGCATCCAGAGGACAACACCTTCATTTGCTCAATGTTTGTCCCATGTAACTTCATTTGCATGCACCAGAGTGGAGGAAAACCAGGAATCATGTCCTACAGCTAACCCATTTGAGACTTTATGACTCAGTGTAGTCATTCCAATAACAAAAGTGGACCTGGATACACAATTTCTAAGTTTGTTGGCATTTATAACTGTTAGAATCTGAGTTAGCATCAAGCATTAATCTGAAAGCAAGACATACCCTGAAATTTTTAAGCATATGCACCATAGATTTCAAACAAAATGCCTCTCAGTGTGTGGAAGCTCCCTATGATAAATCATTTTTCAGCAATTCATTCTGAAACACAAATAGTTTTTTATATAAAATCAGAATGTCAGTGTCTGCATTTACATTTAATATCTTATCCATGGGCCAACAGCTAATCCTGTGAAAGACTCCCACTCACAGAATTCTACCTATTGAATTTCCACCTGAGATTTGATACAGATAAATGGAATTCACCTTCTCAAAATACCAGCACCTCTTACTACACCAGATTAAACACTTACCAGGATCTGACCTTTTGCTGCACTCAGTTAATTTCTGTACAGCTGAGCCTTACCTGTGCCTGTGGTGAGCTGAAAGGAGGGATGTCCAGAGCAGCCCTGAGCACCCACCTGCCTGCAATATTTCCCCTGCAAACAGCTCTGTCCCTCTCCCAGGGAGCAGGGCCGATGCAGACCTGCCCTGGCCACGCTGGGACAGGCTGGCTGCAGCCCTTCACAAAGCTCACATTTACATTCTAAATCTTCTCTCAGTCTCCAACTACAAAGAAAGCCTTCAGTGCAGAACTTGGTCTATACATTGTTTTGATGTATTGATGTGACTCCTCCATTCACTGTGAAACAATTTTGGCTAATCAGATCAGGAAGATGAATGAACACGCTGCTTTCTGTGAATCACAAGTCTACACTGGACAAAAAATACCAGACAGAATGAGCTTGTTTTCTGCTTTGACAATATTATCAGAGATTAGCTGCCTGAGTAGAAACTGAACTGCAACAGCAGAAGCTGTATTTGTATATTTTTCAAAATTATGCTTTAGTAACATAAATGGCAAGAAAATAAGAATAATGGGTTTCAAAGCACCAGAGTTCCATTCCACCTGTTCTCTATCATGATTCTTAAACTAGGCTCAGTATGAACACAAAATACTGCAGCTACAGAAAGAAACAATAGTTGTTATTATTAAATGACTGCAGCCTTATACTACACAGATATACACTGCAAAAAAAGAAAAAGATGTTCATATCCTGTTATCATTCTTTACTCTGTTATCATTCTTTGCTTATATTACTGTAATCCAGAAACAATTATATTAGAATTATTATTCTGGCACTTACTTGGGGTGCTAAGGAATAATTTAATGTTCATTTTAATAAGCTTTATCATGCTCAGACTCTGTTTATTGCTATATATTTATAATAATGTAAATCCACTCTTGATGAGAATTCTACAAGCATGCATATTTCAGGCAGCATCTAAATGAAGAGCAAAATGAATTTGCTCACCAGGTATTGATTAGCATTTGATCATAAAAGTATTGCACAAAAAAAACCAGTGCCAGAATATTTTGAGAGCACCAAATTTTCAGCCACTAAAGATGATACATGGGGCTCCACTGACCTCAAGAATCTCACACATTTAAGTCTGTAGAGATTTTACTGAAGCCTTGTGCAATTTCATGCTGGAGAGCAACATCTGCAACGGCTCGCAGAGCCATGAGACCACAGTAGTTACCACAGAGTGCAGGAGCTGCGTTAGAGACGGCAGCTGGAACTTCCAAACAGTCTTTTACAAATACAGCATTTCTGTAGTAAAATTAAGTTTATTAAGTACTAATGATAGTAAGAGATCTGTTCTTTCAGCTAAGTGGAAAAGCTGATTTCATGGTCTAAGCCCTACTTGTCCATATTAGTGAATGGAAGGTGACAACTTCATTTTCCTTTAAGCAGTCATTCTGCTCCATACCCAGCCTAGCCTGGTTCAGCTTTGCAAACCCAGACACCAAACACAATCTGGTGTACACATCAGCATTTCATCTCCTCTGTTGCACTATCTCAGGCCACAAAAGAGCCCATCTCAGAGACAATACATATCACATACCAGTTTTGCAGCAAATACATGACATATAGATATAGGCATATCACAATTCTAATTTCTGCACTTTTATAATACCCCATACACAGGTTCCTTCTAACAGTAAGTCTAACATACAGAGCTCAGACCACTGAGGGCATTATCACTCTCTACAGTTCCCTGAAAGGAGGTTGTAGCGAGGTGGGAGTCACTCTCTTCTCCCAGGCAACAAGCGACAGGATGAGAGGACGGCCTCAAGTTGTGCCAGGAGAAGCTTAGATTAGATATTAGAAAAAATTTAATCTCTGAAAGTCTGGTCAGGCACTGGAACAGGCTGCACAGGGAAGTGGTGGAATCATCATCTCTGGAAGTGTTCAAAAAATGTGTGAATGTGGCACTTAGGGACACGGTTTAGTCATGAACCTGACAGTGCTGGGTTAACAGTCAGACTCGATGATCCTAGAGACCTTTGCCTACCTTAAAATTTTATGATTCTATGATTTCAAGCTTCATTTCCCATAGATCATTACCTAATAAGGAAGATACTTTATGTATTCAAATCAACATGAGATTTTTCAATCTCTTTCAAAATTACCAAGTGAAAGGTCAGAGTTCAACTAGGGCAGCATCATAATCCCACCAAAAGAAAACACCGCATACCAGTCAAGATAAACCATTCCAACTTACTCTAATGCTGGCAAAATATAGTGTTGGAGGCAACTGCTAGCCTTGAAGTAAAGGGTGGGGAGTGGACCACAAAAAAGGAAAGGAAGTTTTGTTACAAACACTTGTTTGGAAAAGGAGGCTCCTGCACCTCTTCCCTATTCTCCACATGGGCATCATTCCCCTTAGTGTTTTTCCTACCTTTCATGTCCTCCATTCCTTCAAATACAGTTATCAAATAACATCAGAGATATATTTATCAGTTATCAGACTATATCATGTGGGATACACTTGTAAGAAAGTATTTTGAAACCTATAAATAAAACAGAAATTTAAATGAGGAATTTATGGGGGAGTCAGGAAGAGCAGTGAGAATAGTCAGTGTAGCCCCACAATTACCACAACAGGTCCCCGTTTTTCACTGAAATGGAACATCAGGGCTGTATTTCTAACACTTCACCATTACAGACAGGAGGTAAAATGGAAGGAGGATGCTTTAAATAGCAGTTGTTTGCAAAGAATTGTCAGTGTCAGATACCCCAAAGTGACAATTAGACATTTCTATCAAACAGGCAGCAAACTCTGGTCACCTGGCATCTCTCCCAACTCACGGATTGGCTAGAGGAACCTGCTAAAAGGACAGCACTGAGGAAGAGAAACCTGCTAAAAGGACAGCACTGAGGAAGCAGCCAGTGTGAGACAATAAAATGAGCAGAACTTCTGATTTTGCATGGGGACAGCAAGGTGATCCCAGAAGTCACTGTATTTTCCTCAAAGATTGAAAATTTGTAATAGTAAACACATGAAAAGCCCTGGCAATGCTTTTGTGGCATGTAAGTTTACTGCCAGCTACCTATTAAGAGATTCCATACAGATTTAATATGTATCTGCGTGGTGATTCCTCTTTCATTCTTTATAAATTTAGCCTCAGCAAACCATGAGGAAAGATACATTCCAAAAACATATAAATAGTCTGCTACTGATTTCAGTATTTCAGTGCCTGTCCCCTCCAGCTGAATATGCAGCCACAGTATATCCAGACAGGGACTACATTTTTTGCTGCTGTTTGTTTGTTTGTTTCTCTAAACACTACCAGAGTGACAAAAATAAGGAAAGAAAAAAAAATCAGCCTAAATAATCTTTAAAAATGTTTTATATTATCCTTTTAAAAGACACAGTTTTAGTTATCTTTATTACATTTAATTCTTGCAACCCTGACAAATGAACACATAAAATAAAATTAAGCCATATCACAATACTCCCTAAAACTATAGTGCTAATAGGTAACAAAGTTATTCTGTAACATAGCATTACCTTTAGGTTGCTTCAGTAGCAAAGACAGACCACTGTATTTCCATGAAGCAGAACAAAATGGAAACTTGTTTCACTCTCTTGTTAACATTCAAATTCTTTACAGTGTCAGATTCTGCTTTTAAGTGTTCCTTCTCTTTTTTCTTATTTCTGAACCAAGGTATTGTACCTGTGTTTCCATATAAACTGCTCTGAGTAATATATGTTAAGTTTTCAGAGACCATTTGGTCAGATTTTAATCACCTCTCCTGGGAGCTGACACCAACTTCCAGCAGCAGGTCATACAATGGAGATTAGAATAACAAAAGACATGCCGCTGTGATTCCAAAAAAAACGGGAAAAAATAATACAAGTCTGTCTTTATCAAGCTTAAGAATGGTGTTTTGAGACTTCTTTGATATCTCCTAGACAGAGCCCTCCTTTTGTTTGTATAAAAGCATAAATTCAATCAGTTCTGCTTTTTCTTTCTCTAAAACAGAGAATGTGCCACTGCAAAGATTTTGTTTCAGATTCCTTCTTTCTTTTTGTCTTTAATGTTTTACTTAATTGCCCAATATAGAAAGCTTCTATTTTGCAAATTTGCATTGAACTAAAATTTGTATTTACACAATGTTGCATTTCCTGCCGTTTTGAAATAAAAGAAATATATTTCCTTTTTTTTTCCATATAAAAGTGTTTGGGGTTTAGTTTGGATTTTTTTTTTCCTGCTCAAATTCTTTGTTTAAAGGTAAATGAGAAAAATGTCATGAAATTTATAGAAAAGCACTGGTCTAATCTCTTCCAGATTAGCATTGTCTTAGGTTATCTGTCAGCGTAATACAGATAAATTATGTATTTCTCCCTTACAATTCACTATTCTTTATTATAGCCTTCCCACTACAAATCCCAAACAGATTAAAACTTGGCTTATTTGACCTCTTTGGTAAAAGGCAACCCACTGCATAAGGATTTTTACACTACTCTCCAAAATGAACAGTTCCACATGTATAAATGCTAGCAGGAACCAACATCTCCTGTTTCTTTCTCCGACCTTCAACAACCCTCTGTTCTGCAGAAAAAAACCCAACAGTTTTACTAATTTATAAGCACCATGCAGACACAGGCAGCCTAGAGAGAAACCTCTTTAGCAGTTGCAAAGAAAAAAACATGAGAAAGCTTCCACAAAGAAATTCTAAGAGACCAAAAGAAAAACAGAAGGGAAGAGGTGTGAAGATTGAAAATATTCCCAATACTCACTGAAAGCAGCCACTGCAAGAGCCAGTGTGACAATAATGGAGACCCAGGAAACCCACAATGCCTTCTTTCTGTAGCTTTGAGCTTCATGAGGTTTTAGCCTCGTACTGCTTTCTAGTAAACCTGATAAGCAATAAGCAAAGAATGTATGAGCAATGCATTGCCCCTTTTAAAAAAACAGCTGTGTTAGTTCAGCCCTAGAAAACACATTTACATTCTATGTTACACACAGAAGCAATACAGGCCCAAAACTGCTCACATTATTAAGGTTAGGTGAATGAGGCCACCAGAAACATGTGAGTAAGCAAGAAGAGCACACACAAGCTGTTTTGATTCCACACAGAAAGACCCACAGATGAATCCCTTAAAAAGAGCACTGCATTCCAGTTATGGAAATTCACAAATCATTATGACTTCCACCTGCACCTTTACACAAGAAATGGCTCAGTCTTCTACTCCCTCAGATTAAAACTTGTTTCAGAACTTGAGGATCCTGGGGATAATTAACATAGGAGAAAAACTTGTGCTCACCAGTCCCTGTGGAATAACCTCCCAATGCACAGGGATACACCACACATATTGATCATCAAAGGACAAGCAGGCATGCCTCAGAATCAAAGCTATCGCAGCTGAAAAAGCCTCTTGAAGCATCTTGTCCCTCATCTGGGTTAAGAACACACTCCCATCTAGAACCAACTGAAGAAGCAATTCTGCCCTTGCTGCAATCAGTGCAGAAGTCTGTTGAACACAAGGAAATGCTATTGCTTTTTCTGTTTTTTGATGCTTTCAATCTGTGGCAGTCTTTTGTCCACTGATCTTAAATCACAGAGAATGCAGGTTAAACATAAATTAACGACATCCTTTGGTTTTTATTCTCTCAGTCTGAGTCTTAAGCCACTCTTAAAATGTCTTCAGAATTTTATGTATTTCCATTCTGTATATCCCATTCTGATTATTTTATGCTTAATAGAACTTGACACATACATTCTTTTTTACCATCAAGTTTCAGCTCAAATCTGCTTAACAGGAGAGAAAACCTGATGGTTTTAAATTTCTTAATGAGTTACTCCAGAAGATGTGGGTGGTTCCTCTCAGATTATGAGCACTTTTCTGAGAGATTTGCCTGCCCTGAATGCATTGAACTGAGACAGAGGTTTAACAGCACAACTTTCAGTAGCTGGTCTGAGGTCTTAGACAAAGGGTGGAGAACAGGGGTTCTGTAAGACTCAGCACCACATTAAAACATAAGAGTTGAAGCTGTTACTATCCTTACCTTCCCCAGTTTTCCCTCTGATGGCTATTGCCACTTTCAAGGCAGGGACATCTGATCTGGTTCTCATGAATCCACACGATGTTTAACCAAGTTTATTAACCTTTAACAGATATTAATTTCAACTGACTGTAATATACTGGCTGAAAACTGCAATGGTTTTGGAATCAATTCAGAACTGAATCAGACATCTCTGCCCTGGGGGCAGCATTGTGTCAGCAGAGGGGCAGGCATCCAGAGGTGGTGAAATTTGAGCCATCAGATTTTATTCTGCCACTTGGAGTCTGTTAAAATTACAGGTTCTAATCCTGGCATAATTGGTGGGATTCATGCTGTCTTGGAAAAATTCTGCCTGCTTTTTACACCTCAGTTACAATAAAGCACAGAGGGTTTCTTTATAGGAGTTCAGAAAGCCACTCTGAGAATTTCATGCTTGTACCGTATTTTTAGAAAATTTAAAATATTATCACACTTTGTGCTGCTGCATTCTCCCTGCTTTATGAACGGGAAAGAATCTACAAACTTGCATGGACCAGGCCCTATACAAAAATTATTATGTCTATTTCTTATTACATGCATTATTTGTCTAATACATGAAAACTGATAGATGACAACTCCAAAAGGTTTGAGTCTTTTACTCATAGTGCTGCACAGTTATTTCTCACATGCCTGCTTTCACTTGTGTGATTTTTTTTTCCACAAATGTTTGGCCTATCTTCTGCTACTATATATAAAGATGTACAGTTTAATTGCTGTCTGGTATGAGGTAATTTAACAACACATCTTGAAACATGGGAGGGATTTCTACTAATATAACCATAGAGAAAACACATCTTCTCATGTTTTGTGTACTCACCCCTCCTGTCCCCTCCCCAAACCAAGGATTTTAAATTATGGCCCACATCTTGTTGGAATGTAAAGCAAAGGTTTTTCTCAGCCAGTTTTGGTTCTCAATATTTCAAACCTCAAATAAACATAGATCAGGATGACACATATCCGCACCTGTTTCTTTATTTAAAGACATCTTTTAATTCATGGCTACAGCTCACTAGTACCTGGGAAGTCCAACATACATAGCTGATACTTACAAATCAAGCAATATCCTAATTAAACTGAGGAATGAATAATAAGCCCCAGAGCTAGTGCAGCACTCCTGATTACTATTCACATGTCAAGCACGTGTCCAGTATGACAGAGACTGAGATCTCTATAAAACTCAACCACTTCTGCCGTGTGTGTGTGTGTGTGTGTGTGTGTGTGCGCGTGTGTGTTCCTCTGTCTCTCAAAATGGCTGGCATATTCTGGCTGTCAGCGATGTGATCCCCTCCTTCCTGAAATAATTCAAATACATCCTCTGTATTCAAAATTTTCACCCCCAAGAAAGATCATAAAATTGTTATGAGTGTCCTGGGGCCAGCATGGAAAAAATACAAACTCATTCACATGACTACCAAGCCCATAGAACAAAAATTATTTAGGCGAAAAGACAGCTCATTAATTTACACACAAGAACAAAAGTCACAAGGTAAACCTCCATATTTTTTTCACTGACCATAAGAAAGCAAGTTTTAAGCATCCACAGGAGGATGAAAGTTAATCTTTCATCTGTTACAGAATGTTTTGCACTGCTACAAAAATAAAAAGCTAGCATCTACAAATGGAATTCCTCCGCCCTGAAATTAACATACTGAGTAATTTTATTGTCAATAATTTATTTAACACATGGATATCCTTAAGGTTTAGAAAACATGATGAACTGGCTAAATCCACTGGATTTTTAATTTATCTTTCAGTATCTTCACATATTAACAGATTTTCTTCCCATAAAAAATCAGAAGGAGAAAAAAACCTGCCTAACAGTTGCAGAACACAAGCTTGGCATATTTGTGAAGTGATTCTAGGATATTCTTTACCATATGCTGACTTACCAGAAGTACTTTTCTGTTTGGCTTAGGGATCATTTTAAAATGTCAAGTTAGAAATTGTGGAAGAGACAAGGCTAATAAAAAAACCTGTTCACCTAAGGATGTTAATTTAGGGATCCAATCCACAAAATTATCACTTATTTTGGATCTGGCTCTTAAAGAGCAAATATCTTATTCCAAAATTTAGGGTTAGCATTTATTTTTAGCAAACATGGAAGCATCATCTCTATAACTGCATCTGGTGTGATTCATTGGAAAGGACTGTAGGCAAAAGTACAATCTAAAAGGACAGACTGTTAACATTTTCAACGGGGACAACCTGCAAAAAGCATACCAGATTTCCCTCTACAATGACTGGGAATTATCCTGGTATAGATGGAATCAGTAACTACAGGACAGGCTAAAAGAAAGGCACTGCAAGGGCCATAGAAAGAGCATGAAGGTAAGGAAGAAAAGAAAATCAGCAGCTTTAGCTTCATCTCCCTCATAGAAAGAGATAGGTTAGGTACAACAGACACTATCTTTGGAGTTACCCTTAATGCCAAAAAGGGACAGCTTTCACCTTTATCTCTGTCATACTGGGCACGAAATTAAAATTTCTGTAATCAAACTTCTGTGTTTGAACAACAATGAAAATTCCTCACTCATTTAAAAGAGAGCTGAAGCCTCAGATTGCCGTCAGGCAGGCACAATGTCTGTCCTCAGCCACTGGCAGTGACAGTGAGGGTACCCCTTGAATAAGGGGTGTCCCCTGCCCCAACACAACTGGAACCTGTGAGAAAGGTGGTGAATGCTCTTCCCCCCACTTCTCTACTTTGTGTCTACGATTTGTGAGCAGGCAGAGGTTTTGGGAAGCTGGGCAAAGAACAGGAGATAGAGGAGAGTACATGCAAACGGGTTATGTGGATGAAGACCGAGAGCACAAAAGGGACTCCTGGATGCTGAAAACAAAATGGAAAAGGAAGAAAAGGCAACAGGGAGGCTAAGGGAAATCAGTACATGAAATTAAAAGACGGAGACAAATTGCGTGGAAGAGGAGCCTGGAGGCGTTGTGGAGGACAGGGCAGTGGGGAGGGTTAAAATGGCAGCTGCCTTTGTGGGCGGCAGGTGAGCGAGTGCCTCACACACCCTGAACAGATGTCCGAAATGGATGTGCTTCGCACTAAAGCGTATGGCGGTTTGGAAGAGGCAGCTTTCCATTCCTGGTCAGGTATTTAAGTAAATAACCAAAAAAAAAAAAAAAAAAAAAAAAAAAAAAAGGAGCGGTGTGGAAGTGCACAGTTCGGTGGGGGAAGGGAGACAAGGCGTGAGACAAGTGCCCCGACTTCAACCCCCAGCCTGGCTGGGGCGGACCCCCCAGAAACGCCCCGATGTGCCCCTGCTCGGGGGGCGGCTGCGACCACCCCGCCGGCTTGGGCACCTCAGCGGCCTCCCGAGGAAGCCTCCGGCCCTGCCTGGCCCTCCCGGGGGACCCGGGAGCCCCGCCGGCACCCGCGCCCCTCGCCCGGGCGCTGCCTCTGGAGCCATGTGCCGCCGGCAGCCGTTCCCCCGCCAGGCAGGCAAGTTCTCGGGCGAGGTGGGAACAGCCACGAATAGAGTTTATAAAAATACTTCAAAGCTGTCGCGGAGCGCTCGCACGGGAGCTAAAACGGGGAAGAGCTTCGAGGGCGGCGCGGGGGAATGTTCAGCGGGTGCCAGCGGCGGGATGAGGGGTAGGCGAGGGGGGCTGGAGGGGGCAGTTCGGGCGGCAAGAGCCGGTGTGCGGCTGCCAGGGCTGGAGGGGAGGGGGCAGGGCTGCTGCGGCGGCAGGGAGAGGGTACGGGTCCAGGAGAGCGAGTGAGAGGATGCTGCGGGAGGGAGTCGGAGGAGCCGTCGGGGTGGGTGTCAGGCGCCTCGGGACGCAGGAGAGGTGGTGGGGCTCGCCCCAGCGGAGGGCAGCGTGCGGGAAGGCGGGGGACGGACGGACGGACGCTCACCTCTGTCCTCCGGCCCCTCGCTGAACTGCCCGCTCTCCCCGATCCGCAGCTGCTCCTGCTGCTGCTCCCGGGGAGCCGCCGGCGGGTTGGCCCCGGGGGGCTGCACGATGGCGGGGTCCGGAGTGGTGTCCAGGGGGGCAGCGGGCGGCTCCATTTCTTGCGGGGCGGCGGGAAGCGGCCGGCGGCTGTGGCAGGGAAGCGAGGAGCGAGCGGAGCATCCAGCCCGGGTGCGAGCCCGGGGAGAGGAGGAGACTTCGGCTCAGAGCATCAGGGAGACGCGGACGGACAGCGAACAAACTCCGGGCGCTCCTCGCCAGCCGCTGCCCGCGGCCGCCTCATCACTGCCCGCGGCGGAGAGGGGCAGGTGGGAGCGCGGTGCCGCCTCCCGGCGCTGCCCGTCCCCTCCCCGCCCCGCCGAGCTCCGCCGGCGGCGGGAGCTGCTCAGGAAGCGGGAGCCTCCTCAGCCTCCCCTCGCCATGGCGAGCTCTGCCTCCTCCTTCTCCCGGAGCCGAGCCTCAGGGGGAAGAGCTGTCCAGGGACTGTCCAAAGCAGGAGCGCTCCCGCCGCTCCCGAGGGCTGCGGATGCCGGCCCTGCGCAGCGAGGCCCCGTCCGCCTCGCCTCCCCTCACACAGGTAAAGACCCAGCTCCCCTTTGCTGGGGATTTGCTCATCCTCCGTCTGCCTTTGCCCTTTTCCGGGATCAGAGTAGAATCGCCTCACACCGGCACCTCTCAGACCCCGCAGCACTAACGTTCTGTCACACACTCAGAGTTGCCTTAAAACTGCCCTCGAACATACAGCAATCTCATGCTGAAGCATGGGGTTAGACTCGCTGGCGTTCAGAGCTGTCCTCAGATTGCTCACCTGCCTTTCTTAGGGCTGCAGAAGAACATAGGAACAAAACTAAAATCTCAGGAGCACAGAAATGTTTTTTTAAAATGTAAAATTTTACAGATAAATCTGTGCCAGGGCTGCTTGCTTCTTCTCTGCTGGTTTCTAATGACTAGATGGAGAGGTGCAAACAAACAAAGCATTCTTTGTGCAAGCACAGTCTCCCAGCTGCATGCTTACTCGCATGCAGATATTTTGAAGCTGCATCATGTTTTGACTTGAAAAATTTTTCTAGGAAAATATCAGAAGACATTGTAGCCCTGGTCCTTAGGTGATACATAAGGATACGATCCCCATTTAAGTTACATGAAGATGAAGTTGCCTTTCTCCTTTGAGAAACTAGTGAATTTGGACAGTCTACAAAGGCCAGCAGGAAATTAATATTTATGCCAACATAGGGACATGAGTTTATAAACTGTCAGAATCCTGCTGATGTCAGCCTTACAAAAAGTTTTGTAGCAGTTTAGTAATATCTGTCTAAAAATGGTCAGTGCAACGTTATTATCAAAATGTCTTAATTTTAAAAAATACTTCTTGCAACTGTGTGCTAATCTTCAAAATCTTTTCATCTGAATTTTAAATCATTAATTATTTGAAAAAGTATAAGTAAAAGTAAATGTTAAGTGGCATAAAATACTGGTTTAGAAACTGATTGGCATTTTGACAATCTTGTGGAATGAAGATGGCTGTTGCAATGTGAGGGATTGGTGTTTTTACCTAATCTTATGATTTCTTTGTGTATAGTCTGTCATACCTACTATATGAAATATTTTGATGTCTTCATGTCTTCCACCTAAATTTCACCTTCACCCCTAGCTAGTCTAGCCTGCTTTGCGATCCCACAGCTCTTTCTCTTCTAGTTGGATCAGCATTAATATGAATATAAGCAATGCCAAAATTAATTGCTTTTTCCTGATGAAATGGATAGTAAATTACAACGTGCCTATTTGATATTAATGTCAAAAGAGGTTTGTTCTCACGTGCATAAGTTAACACAAGTGAGTTATTTTGAGGGATGTGTTATTTTGAGGTATGGGCTGAGTTGTGAGGGGTTGAAAACTAGCAACTCAAATTTAAAAAAAAAAAAAAACTGTGATTTTTTTTTAAAGGCTGTTTATTAAGCTCTGGTTACCTTGAACCTGCGAGATGCTAGAGCAGATGGATGTATGCCCATGAGAGGTGAATGAAAAGTAGAAAAGGCTCACCTTTTGTTGTTTACCATAAAAATAGATGTCTCTATAACTTAAAATGTGTCTGTAAAGTGAAAATCCTTAAATGAATAGAATCAGTTTTGTAACCTGGTCAGAGACAAGAAATGGGGACCAACCACTTTTCAAGACCTTGCAAGGATACAGAAACCTTTGGTGAGTCAGGTTGGGGAGACACCATCCCATGCAGAGTGCAGCCAGGACAAGCCATAAAGAGTCCCTTGAAATTGCTGCAACAGATACAATGTTCCCTAATGCAATTACTGCAGGATCCCTCCTCTTTTATAGAGATAAATCCGTATCTGATCCATTCCAGTAAGAACTTTCTTATTCCTTGCATAAATGGAAAACTGACTAGTGATTTTCCTTGAACACTACCTCCTTTCTCTTGGTCTCTCCAAGCTATTTTGGTATTCTTATAACTTCCACAAATCAAACCAAGAGGAAAGTGTCTGTAGATTCCTAATTCCATTTCTTTAAAAGGAGGTCCTAGGGGTAGGTTTCCAAATGATTTAGAGAAAAATAGGAACTAAGAACACCAAAGCACAAGTTTTAAACTTTAATGTGTTTCTTTCTCCTTTTTTGGTTGTCCTCAATTGCTGCTCTTACATAAAACTGTGTGTGGCGGGGACTGGAGCTGTCTCTAATTGTATAATTGCTGTGGTGTTCAGGCTATAGCAAAGAATATGAAGCCTGCAAAGAGTATTATAGGTTTTTTAAATGTCTCTATTCAGTGCTTTCAAACACAGCCTCGCATGAGAAGGGTCATACACTGCATTTAGCAAATACAAATTCAAAACATTAAGCAGATCCACAATGAAGGGCCCTTCAGATCACACCATTGTCTATACAGACTAGCTACTAAGAAGCAGAAAGACTGTCACATCATAGCTGCTGGAAGCTGCTTTCCAGCATTGCCTGTTATTTCTCATGACACTCATTCACATGAAGTGTATTCCATTGGATAAACATTTAGGGCTAGATTTTTATAGACATGGATCCTGTTTTCCAGCCCTGTTGGAGTTCTTGTGTAGGAAACCTGTAGGCAAAGTCAATGACAATAAAAAAAGGCCTCAGTCTAATAGCCATATGATTTTATTTCTTGGCCCCTCAAACCTCCCTCTGTTGGATATGAAAAATGGAAAGCCAAAATCAATTTAAAAAAAAAAAAAAAAAGGCCGTATCTCTGGATGCAGTCTAACTAGACTGACACCATCTTATCTTCTGTAGCTGCTGCAAGATTAATACATACTTGTAGAACTTTGTTCCCAGCTGGAGCTGCCTGTAATTTCTACAATATTTTGACATTTAGAGAAAGGAGATTTCAGATGAGATGAAAGTCTTATGCATCACAGCAAAGAGCAACAACAAAAAGAACTTCCTTATCTGTATTGTCTGTGGTCTGCTTTTCTTGTGGTCCTTCCTTGCTTCCTTGCTTCCTTGCTTCCTTGCTTCCTTCCTTCCTTCCTTCTTTTCCCATGAATAATATCAATCAGATTTGAATTTCTGGTTTTCCTTTTCATTTTAGTGCTACTGACTGCAATGTTTTCACTTGAATTAGCAGGACACAGTGGTGCACTCAAAGGCTCCAGAGAAGGAACTTTGCTTGGTTTCATTGATGTTAACTTGTCCATGTTCCATATTGACCAACATCTTAAGTACAGCACTTAAACTAAAAGCACTGCTGTGTATTTGGAAAGAGCTGGTCAGCTGACCTGGTGATTATTTTTTATTATGCTTAAAAGCATAAGAGCAAGATAATGTCATTCACCATTTTGTTTGCTGGGTTGCATGTCACACACATACTAAACACAAAACTGCCCTTTTTTGGCAACAAAATACTGTGTTTGTCAGTGGCATTGTATTGCAGTATCAGGAAGTGCAAGTGTCAGCCAGGATGGTTTTTAGTTCAGTCTATCAGACATTTCATGGCTGAGAGTCAAAAGAAAATGCTCACTTCTTACTTGATCAATATGCCTTTCATGGCCCTACCACAGGACCAGTTCTTCGGGGGACACATCTCAAACAACCCAGAACCCATCCTGTTCTAAAGGCATAGGCAGCCATCAGTCCCACAGAGGTCGTCACTGTAGCTCATCTTCAGTGTCACTCCTCTAGGACCAACTCTTGAGTTAGCCTGATATTCCAGAAAGCAACACCTTCAGTAAGTGTTTATGGTGCTGAAATGTTCTGCAATTTTGCACTACAGCTCCCTTGTCATGTCTGTTTGTGGATGAGATGGTAAGATCATCCTTGGCCATTTAGACATGTCCTCCTCTAATGACTAGATTAAATATGTCTCTTTAGTTATGAAAACCTCTAGATTCTGTATTTCACTTTTTTTCATGAACCCAATAATTTCTTTCAATAGTCCCTTAATTGTCTTGTGCGAGGTTGGCTGCCATAGTTTTCTTTTCTCCTACAAACAAATAGTTTTCTTCTACAAACAAGTTAGGATGTTTTTTTTAACTCTGTTTGTTTGCTAGTTTATTTGGTGGCATGCAGGCAGAGGCAGACACAGATCTTGCTCTTGTTCTGTAGCTCACCTATAGCCCCACAGCATTGTCAGTGGTCAACAGGATGAGGACACCAGGTTCTTTTAACCTGGTCTAAATACCTCTAAGCCTAGTATTAGTCACCTTGGTTTTTTAATTTAAAATAAAAGATAATGTTGATGTTAGTACACAACACTGCATTAATTTTTAAACTGCAGAGCATGCTTAAATTATTATCCAATGTATGTAGTCTTTTTCTCTTGCGCTGGGCTAAGTAGAGTTTAAATTGAAATCGTCTCTCTTCTTGGCATTTTTAGACTGAATATTAACTTGGGTCAAAAATAATCAGAATGTTATTTTGGAAAACGAATATGATAATTCAGTACCTTTTCCTTCAGACTGTGAAAGAGTGCCCATAATATAATTCCCAGAGAATACAGCATGCAGTGACCTTGGTAAGTAATTGATGACACCTCACATAAGCACCTACCCTTTCCCTACACAATGTTGTTGCAGGATCATATTTGCAAAAAATGCCACAGCCAGCACGAGCCACAAGCATTGATAGATTTCATTGTGGCAACAAAGGAGGAATAAAAACAGAGGCTGCAAAATAAGTCATCTAAAAATGAGCAGAAAATCTTGGAAAAGATTCTTTACAGTGAGCATTTTCCAACTATTTTAAAAGCTCTTCTTAATTCAAGATAAAACTGCTGTGTAAATATGGGAAACCATAAAAACTAATCTGTTTTGTTCAGAGAAATATTTTGCAGTTAAGCAAGGCTAAATGTGTCTATTCCAAAACACGTTATTTCTTTATATCACTGTAGACATCCTGTTTCCAGGTTTTATGTAACTGAACAAAAATGGCTTATTTGACAGGGGTTATATTTAATTGTTAATATTCACAAGTATAGAAGAGAAATGGAAGGAAAAATTCATTTTCAAGAGGTAGCAACCTGTTACTTTAGTCATAATCTTCCTCTTTTTTACTTTTATCTGTTTTTCACATTATGCAGAGAGATCTTTCTTCTTCCAATGAAACTCTAACCATAGCCTAATGGATGATGTGAATTAAGCAGCTGAGATTTCCTTTTTGATCAAAGAAAAGAAAAAAAGGAAGCTAGGAAATTCCTGGGAAGCAAAATAATATAATTTAGTAATAAACTTATCCAATTGCTTATAATTACTTGATGATAATTCCCATCCTAAGGCATCTGAATAACCAGACACTTCCAACATATTTGCATAACTTCATGTTTCCTCACGTATCTTCTAAAAATTTCTACACAATTTTCCATTAAGTTCATATGGTTAAACATGAGGTAAGTGAACTATAGAAATCACAAAACATCCTTTTTATCATATACAGATTGGGTCATTTTCCTCTTGCTAAGTCCATTCCTCCTGATGCACCTGTCTACCATGCCCAATTCCCACCATGCCAGACCCAGGTTTTGTTAAAAAGGCTGCTTGAAAAGGTAGATACCCATTTACTTCCTACTCAGATTCTCCCCATGCATGTATGAAACATTTATAGTTTATAAATTTTACCCTATGCATTTTTTAAAAAATTGAGAGTTGTAATCCCTACCTTGAAGGTAAAGATCTAATGGGAAAAGGGAGTAGTTGCATTTCCTAATGGGATTTGCCTGTGTCAGAAAAGAGATGTAATAGGTTTTATGGGGAATAGAGCCCAACTCACATCTTTCCTGATATTTTAAACTCTAATTTGTGATTTGGGTTGGTATGTTACTCCTTGTGTCATCAGCAACACGGGTTTTTTTTCTTGCTGTATTTTTATCTTTATCAAAGGACCCTGTGTTGAGTGCTTGAGGGAATTACCCTTCTACTCCTCTATAGCAATAATACTTAGATTGCTTCTTCTCTGCTCCACAGCTCACTTTTGCTCTAAGTTGTTTGATAAACTCTATGAGATGATAATATTTCTGCTTTTTATTGAAGAGTATTTTATCCTTTTCTGATGCCAAATGAACTGTAGCTAGGATTCTGCACATTCCTACTTGAGAATTTAGCAAGGATTACTATAGAAAGCATTTGGAAAAAGCCTGATAGCCACCGCCAAAATGAGTATTTTGTAAAACATGTTCTTCATAGCCTGGAAACTATACATATTTCTCTGTGTGCCAGTTTTGGGGGCTTTTTGACACCTTCTCAAGCAGATGTTTGACACTTTAAATCAAACTCTGCTAGGTCTTGATGGACATCAGATTTCTAGTACCTAGAGGAATCTGTTACCCACTTAATGTTTTTTGCCTGTTTGATTTTGTTACTGGTTTGTTTTTTGGTTTTTTTCTGAAAGAAATAGAGTTAGTTTCCTGAGTCCTGACGTACAATTTGGGTCTGAATACTTCATTTTAATGAAGGGAGATGGTGTAGATAAAATAATTAAATTCTTTAGATAATAAATTTTTGGAAGAGGCAGAAGTATTGTCAACATATAGAGGAGTTATAACAGATTTCTGCATTCTTTATTCTCATGATATATTGATTGTTTCTCATCCTCTTAGAGTGAGTCACATAATTCATGTCATCCTTCTTTCAAAAATAAATGAGGGCCATTTTTTGTGGAATTCAAACCCAGAAGTTTGAACCCAAAAGCCAGGCCCTTCTCTGTGTGCAGCAGAAGGAAAAGCAATGGCTCCTTTTGATCTTGCACAGGGAAATACGCTGTGAATATTGACATTTGTCTATCCATAGTGAACATTGTCAGATCTGGATTTATGGAAGATGGATAAGATTAAAAGCCCCACTAAAACATTTATATTATATTAGCAGTGATAGAGTTGTGCATGGCTGTTAGCATTTGCCAATTTTACAAGGGAGAGGAGCATCTTTAGGAAATTGAAGAACTTTCCTCCGTAGAATGAAGAGTGTTAAACCCACTTCACCTATGAATGTCTTTTTAAACAACCAGTAAAATTCAAATTTAAAGGCAATTGAAGTTTGAAGCTCAGAATGTCAGTGAAATTTTGAACCTCTGCTGCAATAAAATTGTCCTGTAACCAAGAAGAAAGATGACAATGTCAGTCATATAATTTAATCAGACTATGATAAAAGTCAATTTCTGCCTCTTTCAGATTCTGTCTAAAGCTTTTGATGATGCCTAAAAGTTAACAAGGGACAGGCAGTCACAGAGTAATGCACACAGCCCCCTCTCCATCATCAACATCATCAAGACCACTGATATTTTTGGTGTTGGGGGGCTGGGATGCCTTAATAACCACAGAAGTTTCACTTAATTTTCACATTCTTCTATAAGAAATGCGTGTTTCAAGAGGTTGTATTTTACTGACAGGATTTATATAGTTTGATTATATTTTGTTCTATCCACTGATTAGCACGGCTGATACTGGACTGTACAAATTGATTATAGTTATGTATTTAGGCAAACAGAGGCAATATCTGTAAATACAAGTAAAACGTGTTATTAAACCAACTGGTTTAATTGATTTCCAATTAATATGCTCAGAAAGTGTAGCTAGGTGTACAGTCTTCCTGCCTTCAGGGTTTGTGTGTCCAAAAGTACCTGCTTTCTTCACTTTTTTCTTTAATTAAAAACCTAACCACAGACTCTGCCTTATCTTTGTAGCAAAGTGTCTACATTTCACATGTCTGGGTTTTGTCACATTTAGGATATCAATGTATAATTTGTTAGCAGGAGATGCATCACAAAGTGGTTTTTCAGGTCAACTACAAGCCATATTTGGGTCAGACAGGATTTTTTTTGTGTGTATCACAAGAAAAAAAGCTTCATATAAAGTTTGAAATTCATCTAATGGAGGCAAGATGATGTGTTTTTTAATTAGTTGGACTTTAAACAAGTGGACCAGTATTGTAACACAGACTTGTGAAGCAGATAAAGGTCTCATCGTAGCAATCACAGCCTCAAAATACTCTTACAGATCCACTGCACATTTCATGTACAAAAGGAGTCCAGTTTCTGCTCTTGGAGTAGCTGAGCACACTTCTTGCACCAGACAATACTTGTAAGAGATTAGTAGTGTTTGGGTGTAGTTGTTATTTAGGTATAAGATAGATCTGGATTTTTGCTTTGTGTTTCTTGACTTCTCTGACTTTCCTCTGGATAGCACCTTCTTGGCTTATTCATTTGAGACTTACTTGCAGGCTGAGAAATTGGGGTGACACAGTGAGTTCATGCACATAAGATAATTTTTTTTCCATTATTCTCCTGTGCAAAATCTCGTTTGTTCTTCTTGCCTTTTCAAAACTGGAGAGGAAGAATGAGAATGAATGGCCTGAGCCAGTCACAAACTGTGTCATGAGAGGTTCAGATGGGACATTAGGAAAATGTTCTTTACTATGATGTTAGTGTGTCACCAAAAGAGGTCACTGAGAGAGGTGGTGGAATCTTGCCCCTTGGAGGATTTCTGAGTTCAGCTACCAAAAAAGCCACAGGTAACCACAGCTGACCTGGTATAGTGGTGCTTATGGTCCTCCTCAGAGAAAAGAGTTGGACTAAATTATCTCCACAGGGTCCTTCAGGGCCAAAGCTCTTTGATTTAACCAGTATAAACATCAGGGGTCACGTTGCTGTAAGGTTTAACTTTGTAAAGGATAAATAAAGTAATATCAAAGCAGGTTGACACAAAATGTGCCAAGGTAGAGAAAGTGATAATTCAGGCCTAAGAACAGGTTAATTTACCAATAAAGGACAAGTGCTGTGTTTTCCTGGAGGATAAAATATTGATGACTTACTTCTCTTAGATTGTTCCCTTGCTGTTGATTTTAGAAGGGCTGTCAATGAAGTAAACTACTTATCTGATACTGATAGTCTATCTAAGCCCCTTATTCTACTCTATCTTTTTACAATAAGCCTATTTCCTTTACCCTATATAACTTTGAATTTTGGTCACTTTGTTTCCTTTTTTATTTGTGGGTACAGAAAAGTGACCCCATACTTATGAAGATCATTAATTGTGAAACTCTCTGGAATTACAGGTTGTTCTGGCTGATGTATCAGTAAACTTTGAATTGTCTCCTTTATCAGCCTGAAGTTTGTGTAATCGTGTTGACCAAAAATTCCATTTCTAAATAAAATTTAATCAGGAAATAAAATCAAGAAGCTACCAAGGTCTGCTTCACATCCCATAATCATTTTAAATAGATGTTCGTTGAGATTTTTTTGCTTATCTTAACTTTTAGGATAAAACAGGCTTGGAAAATATTTAAATTTTCATGGCATCATAGAACAATTTGAGTTGGAAGGGACATTAAAGATCATCTGTGAAGATCTGTTTTTGTGGAGGTTTGGAAAATTAAGTTATAGTTCTTTTGCTTTAAACTTACTTCCCTATTAAAACTGTCCAGTGGTTGCAGCACTAATTGGATTGATATTGCATGGGATAGCCAGACTTGTTGCATGTAGACTTGTTGATTTTCCCACTAGATGGCATTATGCATTAAGTGCAAGTTAATTTATAGCTTGACTATAGTTGCACATGCTAAAGATTTAAAAAATAATAAATTACCTATTGTGTTTGCTCTTAGTCTATGCTTAGAACTGTGGCTTAAAAATCTCTTGACCTAATTCTACCTAACAGCAACCCAATCCATGCTTAATGCATCAAGTATGGATTTACTCAAAGCAATAAAGGAAGTCAGCCATGGCAACAATATCTGATCATGTGTGCAATGTGCTTTTTAGAATAAAACTTGTCCAACCATTTCTGCATTTACCATTTAAAGACTGACTTCAATGCTGCAAATTGCTTCCTTTCTGGCTGCATTCAACTGGAATGATAGGAAGTGTCCTAAGTAAAGCTGCAGTGCTGAAGATTGCTTTTAAATAAAGAGCCCCACATGAGCTTTTTTTTTATTTAGTAGCTAATTCAGGATAGGTAATCAGAATAATTTATCACTTCGAGTTTAAATATAGAGATGCTGGTTTTTTCCTCCACCCAGGTGAAGTGAACTACTAGCAATTTCCTTACAAAATTATGTGGTGCCCAAGAGTGAGGCTTCTAGAACTGAAGGTCCTGACCAGTGAAGCACCCTCTGAGATGGAGCAGAAGTCTAATCCCTTCAGAAGAACTGATCAGATATGTGTTACCCAGGGCACACTTCCCTGTATTCTGTATTCTGTATTCTGAGCTGTGATTTTTCTTTATTCTTCATGTAGAATGAAAGAGGCTCCAGGCTGGAAAGCAGTAATCCAGTATTACAACATCTTACTGTAAGAAGGGTGTAGAATATGAGCTGGATGAACCAGTTCAGTTAACCTGGGCCAGTAATAGAAAAGGACAAAAAATCAAGTAAATATTAGCTTAGTATTAAAAAGATCCTTTAAATCCTCATGCTGTTGGAACACATAATAGAAAAGTAGAACTTGTGCTTAAGGTTGTTTCTAAATTGATTTTTGTGAAAAGGACACAATGCCAGCTTGAAAAATTTACCAAAACATTGCCATGAATTCAGGCTGTTAAACTGTTTGTGTTTTCTGTTTAAAACTTTATTTTACTTATGCTACCCCCTGAGCTACAACAAACTATAATTTTAATTGTTCTGTGCAGTGCATGGCTGTAGATAATGCAGTGTATGATTCCTTGACATAGAAATGTTTATGGTTTGTATTTGCCTATGGTGGTCAATGGGATTCAACCCTTTTGTAACCCTGCTACAAAAAATACCTCATCAGAGCTGCCTTCAACTAAATTGTTCAAGTACCTACAAACTGCAGATATGAAGTAGGATATAGATCCACTGAATTAGAGCAACTGGTTGCCTCTTGTCACTTAAGATGAAGAGATTGAATGAAGCTTTTAGTTGGTTAGTAATATTAGAAATTAGTAGACACTAATTATTGTTAATTATATTATTGGCTAATTTTAATAAATACACATATTTCATTACTAGGATCCAAAACTTGAGAGTTTCACAAATGGTATGAAATCTTACTGCTAATTAACAGATTTTCATATGAAAAGGTTAGTGACAAGAATTTCCTTTATTATTTAGTCAATGGTGAGCACTTACTGAAAATCGACATCCAGATCCTGGTTTTTGAAGTGTGTATTTTACATTGTGATCCTAATGGTTGTGCCCCAAGCCCCCAAGGGATATTAATACACCAGTTGTTCAAGAATATAGAGCAGAGATGAGCCAGCATGTCAGAAAAATGGATATTTGGAGGCACGTGTTTTCTTTCTGTTCGTAAAAAGGCTGAATTACTAGAGACAAAGGGATTTTAAAACACCCATTCACCAGCCAGTGCATTACATGAATGTGTAAAACACTGATTACAAATGACCACAGTGCTCAGAAGCAGCTCAGCCCAGTCCTGCTCTGACATTGCAGCGTCGGCCACGACAAGGCAGCGCCAGCCTGCATCACTTCCCACAGGCAAAATCCACGGCCATCAATAGGAGATCAGTGCTCTCTGTGAACTCTGCAATCACTGTTTGCTGCTCTACAAACTGCAGCCTGCACTATTCACAGGGAGCTGCACAAACATTACTAACAAATCTGTAATTTATTATGCAGATCTTTCTTTTGAGGCACCAAGCTGGCACGGGCCATCAGACCTAGCCCAAAACCAGAAGTCTGGTGTTTAATTAATGAGCTCCAGGCAAGGTTTACTTGTGATTCCTCATTGAAATGGGTCTGTCTTTCCAGGGGCTCAAAATTACTTTTTGAATCTCCACTTGATTGATCTCTTCTACAACAATTTGGTTTCCTGGTGACTTAAGGGGCCTTTCTGTTGGGTCTGAAATGATTAATTACCATAGAGTTCTTCTAAAACACCTGCATTTTTTTATATTATTAAAAAGCTTACATGAAACACTAGATGAGAATGAGTGGCAACGTCCTGAAGAAGAAAACAGATCTTATTTAGGAGTGACTTTTTTTATGATCTCCACACTCAGAAATGAACACAGATGTTTTGATGTATCTGCAATACAGTCTTGCCTGTAGTTGTGACCAAGAAAGTGCCAATTTCTTAATCTTTTTCAGCAAATAAAGAAAAAAAAAATCAAGCAAATTAGTAAAACACATTTAAACACAGCCAGGAAATCGTGGATCTATTTTAGTAATTGTGAAGAAGGTGGCTCTTCCTCAGAGGATGTTATTAAATTCCAAATGTCGGAATAAAAAAAGAAAAAGCAGTACCTGCCTGTTCATAGTTGAACTCAGCAAGTGAAAGCAGGCTCCAGAAATGTTCTGTGGAAGTATTCCTCTGCCAAGCTCCCTCCTCCAGATGAATGAATAAAACCCCAAACATTTACATTGTAAACATCTGCAGAGCTGGAGAGGTCTTTGCTTTGGCACTCACTTTCTTTCTGAAGCAGTGAAAGCTCTGAGAAGACTGTCCTTGTCCCCAAAATTCAGATGCACCCAAAGAGTGGCACAGAGAGGCCTCTGCAAAGAGGGAAAAGTGAGGATTTGACTATCTAGTACACAGGAAAAAAAGTTGTTCAGATAACATATAGCAGGAGTTACTATTTATTTATTTTAGGCACCAGCTTTCTAAATAATTGAAAAAATTTCAGATGCTACCATGGGGTATTAACTTGGAAATTATGACTTCTTGGTATCTGTAAGCTTCATTCCATCTGTTCTTTCTATGTTTATGCTGTGGTATCAGTCTGGTTACTCCCACTGCACAGGAGTGACACTTGGCCTGGTACATGCTTAAATAGAATATTTTTTTTTGCTTAAGTCTCTACAATGGAAAAAAAAATAAAGTCCTATTTTTCTCATACTGACATTTTTAAAAAAATCTATTTAATATTTTTGGTAGAAGATTTCTATACAAGATAAATGCATGGTAAGTGTAAATTGCAGAATTGCAATTGTAGTGTATTAAGAAAATAATTATGTTATTTGAAAGATAGGCACATAATTTTCTTTTATTCTCTTAGAATGGCAGTTGACTTTCAACAATGTAATATGTTCTAGAAATAAGGATTCTTTTATGGCTTAACTTAGGCAGCAGAACACACAGTAATGGTCACGAATCTGGCAGAGGACACTGTTTGCCTTCACGACTGTGTGATTCATCAAAACTCTTGCTCAGATGGTGGTCACAGAGCAGTGCGGGGCTGCCACAGGCGTCAGCAACCTTGGACACCTTTCCACTATAAGTTCTAGGGACACAAAAAGGCTGTGGCAGGTCTAATACAGAGCCCACCTGAGGAGCATCACCCTGAGTTTGTGCAACTGTGAAGCTTCACTATGCAGAGTTAATAGCTGAGATCTTGGAAGCATCAGTACAGAGTCACACCTGAGCTAAAAAGCCCAACTTCTCTGCAAGGCTAAACGGGCTCAAGATACAGAGCAGCAGCTCTGATGTCTGTCTAAACAGAGGCTCTTACAGTTGTTTGTTTCTGCAAAGGCTTTTTAATAACAAAGTGAAAAACCTACTACTCTTCAGCATTTAATGATGACTACACCTGCACTGCTGCCGCCTTGAGCTGGTTTAGCTGGCTCTGGATTGGAGGTGAGGGTGCCTTTTCTGTTGCATAAATGTGTATAAAGGAAACCCTGGCATTGCAGTCTAGCTGGCTGTGCAAATCACCAGGACCTTAGGCAGAAAAAGCTGGAGTGTTTGGTTCATGGCATTGGAGAATCATAACACCACCCACTCTCTGGAACACATCTTGGTTAAAGACTTTACTGGTGTAGCTGCAGCTGGACATGTCCTCCTGGTGTAGCTCTACTGGTGAAATGATGTCTTCCTGTCAAAGATGGCACTTGAGAGCTATGCATGGAGACTGCTGCATGGGAACTGCATGATGTTATTCCTCATTAGGAGGGAAACCATACCATTGTTGTTACTCCCCACAGAACTCAGACCACACCACTCCCATTGAAGTCTGTGTTCTTTGGAGTCCCAGAAGAGGTCTAAGTTCTGTGATCGGGCTAATTTAATAGGAGAGGTTTAATTATTTGATACCAGAGGAAAAAAAAAATAGAATTATTGACTTTTGCATCCTTTCCAAATCTGACATTTCCAAGCAGGTCTGTAATGGCAGTCTCAAAGGACCTGTGCAGTCCCCAGCACAGCCAAAGGATAACCTGTTGCTAAGCAACCAATATAAGTGTGCTGCTCAACATTTATTTCATTTGGAAAGGAACGTATTCTTTAAGTACTTCATCTTAGCTACTAAGCACAAAGAGTTTTCCTCTTGTTTTTCTGTAGCTGTGCACATGTGTAAAACAGCCAATTTGCACAATCAAACGTGCAATTCCAAGAACAGGGGCCAGAGAGGAACATGAAAAATGGAAGGTATAAAAACCTGGCATGAGTACTTTAGCCCTTTCTGAGATCAGCATCCTGAATTTGCCTCTTTGTGTCTTTGTTCATCCTACTTGAAAATGGGCTGCCTCAGAGCATGGATGTGGCAGAGCTCTCTGCAGAGCTTACCAGTGTTTGTTGATGCAGCCTCTTTTGAAGACGTCAGGGTTTTCTCACTGATACAAGAAAATACTTTTCACCCCGATAAACAAAGGCCAGAACTGGACAACAAATTTCCATCCTAAAGACTCCAAATCTCAGATTCTGCACTTGTTTCAGAAAAGCAGCTAAATAGCTTCAGAAAAAAGCACTTAATGCCCTAAAATTAACACAATTTTCACTTTAGTGCTTGTCCCTTCAGTGAAATAGAACCCTACAGATCCGCTAGGCTTGTGTGTGTGTATCTGAAATCAGCCTTGGCTGAACAGTCTATAGCTGGATTGTCCTTGAAAGAGTTGTTAGTCATGTTTTTCAGTTTAGAGTAGGTTGGATGCCTGCGTAGCTGAAGAGGTTTTTGTTCCTAGCCAGTGAAGGTCTTTCTGCTGCTGACCCAATGGATCATGTTGGATATAGACAGCTATCTCAGTGCCCTTCGATCAAGTGACATGGATCCACATTTTGCCTTCAACTGGTATGGTTTCCAAACGATGTGTTTTGTTAAACGAAATGCAGCGTGGGAGTACTACAGTGTTTGCAAGCTAAGCTGTGTCTTGGGAGCACTAACTAACAACTAAGGCTTTTTTTAGAGCTGAGGAAAATTAAGCTCAATGTTGAAGAAATGCAGCTGAGCTCTGCATGGAATCCTGCAGCTTTGGTGACTGAAGAATGTTGGTGTCTTAGACTAGTCAGGTGCACAAATCTCTCCCTGCCCCTCTCCTTCACTTCACTCTGCTTTCTATGCTAAAGCAGGGAATTGTCTTCCAGACATCCCTTTATTGGAGGACTCACTTTAGGCGTTTGCCTCCCATCCATGGATTCGTGATGCGGAGTTCCCAGAGCTGAATCAATATTTCTTTCTTCTGTCAGCTCTAGTCCATGCAGGAACACTGCTGTCAACAGGCTGACATTGCAGTGCCACATCACACAGCGTGGCTGTCACATTTGGGAGCAGGAGAGCAAATTTGCTGCTTAACCTGGCAGCCTGGTCACGAACAGATTGATTTTGGTTTTGACACAGAAATAATAGCTATTTTCAATCCCAGAGTTTTGATCTGTTAAAGTAAATTGTTGGCTGTCTTGCTTTATTTGGGGAATACTTCCCCAAAACTGCTGCTTCCTATTTCTTTCGAACATTCAGTCTTCAGTGACCTCTTGCTGCAGAGAAGTACAAGATCAACCAACCAACCCTGGCACAAGAAGCTGGCACGAAAAATAACTCTTAAGAAAGTTATCTGACCAAATCCAAAGCAGACTTGCTTAATGATTGAACAAGTGCAGAAATACAAGGGTCTGGGGGTTTCTGTCAAGCCCAAATAAAATAGGGAAGTCAGGAAAAGGATAACACAAAAAGGGCCACTTATTTTTCAAGATACTTGATTTCAAGTTGAAAGATTTGCAACAGCATTTCATTTTGGGAAAAAAATCAGCATTTTTCACAAAAAAAATAATCAGGGAATGGTAACAAACACTCACAAGAGGACGTTGTGTGAGTAACATACACTGAAATAAAACTACAGGGGGAATAAATTACAGACAAAAATACAGCAAAAATAAAGAGCAAGGGTATCTTGAGCAAAGAAGTGTAATTCTAAATTGAGTAAAGGGCAAAAGATGAGATGTAGTTTCACAGGAAATCTGAAATAGCTCCAGTTAAGCTTAACTTAGGATGCAGAAGCTGTTATATTTGAAATACATCTATGTATCTATAATTGAGGCATCTTGAGAGGCTGTAAGCACCATTATGCAGTAGCTTGTGTAAATATCCTGAGTGAACCAGTGATGAGGAGGGGGAATATAAAATGCAGAGCATAGATTTGGCTACAATTCAGTATTTTGGAGGGGGCTTAATACAACTTTAAAGAAAATGCAAGAGAAAAAGAATAGATGAGGATGTGTGACTCTGCCAAGGGCATATTATATCCCCTCTACAAATTATTTCACAACCTAAGATGGAGAAAGAAGGAAATTCAAATCAGAACTTTTAATGTATTTATTCTAGCTCAATTTTATTGAATTACTTTCAACATTTTAGATTCAGTGTGAAATAAATCCCTTCATGGTGCCAATATAAACAAGTATTTTCCCTTTGCCCTCGGTCAGCTGCAGTTTATGCATTAACAGGGACTCTTCTGCTCGAAATCTTTGTTCTTTTGGGGAACCACCCCTCTGGAATTAGGCTTCTTGGTTGGCCACTGTACCTCGTTCTCCTGATAGGACAGCAGGTGGATCTGGACAGCAGCCAAAGCTAATAACCTGTGACCCAGGGACAGGAATGATTGCAGCACTGACACAGAAAACATTAGCATTGAAGGAGTATTTCTCCTCTGGCACTTCAAAAATGAAAATTGATATTCATAGCCACATTCTACCTAAGGAATGGCCTGACCTAAAAAAGGTAATAAGAGTTTAGATATTCAGTGCCTTATGTTATCAGCAACCATTTCTACCAATGTGATTTTTGAAAGGAAAATGAATGAAGGTTTCTGTGGTAAATATCTCTAGGTTTTAGTCTGGCTTTTTTTTTTTTCCAGCTGTAAAATATTTGTATTGCACTGTTTTGCAAAGCAAGAGTCCCAGTCAGAAAGGGATGTAAAACTGGACTTTTTATTTATTCTGAAGCAATTCTTACCATTTTCCTTGGGTTTTTTGAGACCCAAAATTTGCAAATGATAAGGTATAACTTCCACTTTCTTGATAAAAATAGAGCTGTTCTGTTTCTAAATGGTATTCACTTTTGTTTTAAATAAAATAAATAGTCAAATATTAGACAAGATTAATGTTAACTAAGACAAATTCATTCCCATCTTACACCCAGAGGCATGAGAGTCATTAACTTCAGTTGGAGTGGGGTCACTCTAAGTACAGCTAATTGATGATGGTAATTTTACTAATATCTGTTATTTCTTCAGTTACTGGAAAGAAGTAGCTTATTGTATTTAAAATAGAAAACCTCAGTTGTCAGAATACTAAAGCTATAAGTGTTAACTTATTATTATTTTAGTAGTAGTAGTATTCAGTGATGTAAATTTATTCTTGTCCTCAATATTTTTCATGATCCTGTGAAATGTATTTGAGAATGAAAAATGTCATTTAAGTTTTAATGTAATAAATCTGAAAGGGTTTCATATCTATTATCTCTATACTTCTGTGATTTAAGCAGTCCCGTTTCAGTCAATATTATAGAGAGAGCAGCTGGGAAACATAAACAGCATATTAGAAAAAAAGTAATGAGAAAACCTGGCATTAAAAATATACATAGGATTATTTCTTCATTAGTCATGAAAAACATCATTATGCATAAACCCTCCTGGAAAGGAATGTTTGTTTCCTTGTTTATCTATGAAGGTGTTTATTAAAATCTATTTGAACCTTCTATTTGTAATAATAAGAGCTCCTGATGAAAAACACATATGCACTGCATATGTATATAGGCTACAGATACTTTTAGAATAATTATGTCTGTCTAAAATGGATAGGAGTTTAAATATCCAGACTACAAAGACAGGTTACTTTTGCTTGTTGCAGATTTTGTTGTATTTGTTTGTGCAGTAACTTCATAAAAACACCCATAAGTTCCTTCATTCTGATTTTATATGGTTTTTAAAATGTTTTTAAATATCTTTGTCTGTATGTACTTTTAAAGGGCAATACATTCACTGAGATAAAATAACTCCAAGAATTCCTTGATGTTCTAAATTCACTAATGCTAGATGCTGTGGACCAGCACTGCATTTCTTTAAACACAGATAAAGAGGCAAATACCAAATTTTTAAAATTTAATTTCCACCTGCTAGGTTTTTTTCCCTCTGTTCTGAGTGATTCAATGGTTTATTAATGGGCTCAGAGTAGAAAACAACTCTCAGAATTCCCTGGAGTCCTCTGGAGATTCAAGTCATTAACACAGATCTCTCCATTTCATGCAAGGAAAACCAATGAGGCATCTTAACATGCACACTTTTAGTTAGTGCTAAACTTCTCTGTGTTGTTTCCAGCTTTTTAAGTAGTGGACCTTCAACCTAGAAAATTCTATTGTCAAGATACCGGTTTAACAGCCTAGGAAACTATCACAAGTATAAAAAATCATAGAAAAGAACAGATAAGAACTGTCAATACCTACAACTAATACCTGAGGGGAAGAAAGAATAAAATAAGTTCAAAACCAGACCATTGAGTTTCTCTATTGCATATGTGCTCCTTCATTACCCATTTAAGGTATTAGTTTTCTCCTCAGCTTACAATTGCAGTTAGCATGGTTCTAGTTTAAAGTCCTCTTTAATTGTCACTCATTAAATTTTCCCTAAATTTCAGTATTTATATATATGTATAAACCTATAAATGTACACATTTAAATAAAATCTACATAGCTACATAATTAAGTAGAGAACACAGCCCCAGTGGCTGCATCTCTGGCTGACGTCACGAGGTTTGGCTCTGCACAGCCACATGAGGAAAGCTCACAGTGGCATTAAGTGATGATTTGGTATCACAGGAAATTCAGGACTGTATCCAAATTGTTTACACTTCAGTGAAAGAAATGCCTGCTCTTACTTAGTTTCCTTCTAAATGTTTCTTTTTTGGAGGAATGGGAATTCTGAGCATTGTTTTCACTCAGAGATTTCAAGAGTTCAGTCCTAATGGATAATTTATGAAAGTAAAAGGAAATCAGCTTCTTATGTAGGTTTTGTGTTTTTTGCATGAACAATTCTGAATCTCTCTAGAAGAATCAATGAGCATCTAAGCTTCTCCTTTTTAGCTTCTCTTGCTGTTTAAATATTAATAGATAAGAGGCTGACCTTCACTCCTGCTGCTGAATCATGGAAGCTGAAGAGTGGAATCAATGCATCTTTGTGCTAATGATTAACTGATCACAGATTGGAAAGTTATCAGCTCAATTTCCACACTGCCAGATGCTTAATTTAATATTTTCTGTGTCAAAATTATTTCAGTTGGAACCTCAATGTAGTAAGCAACTTTAAGCATTTTTAAAGCAGTTGTTTTAAAATGATGTTGAACTGGGAGCTAAAATTCCAGATCTACAAACACTATTAGTCCAGTCCAGCTACACTTCAGCACTTCTGAAGTCAGTGAGGCTACTATGGCTCAAAGCTGAGCATGTATAAGTGTTTCTCCTGAATTAGGTATTTTTGTAAGAGCTACAATTTTTATTATTATTATTATTATTACTATTGCAATTATTACTATTATTACTATTACTACTGCAGAGAGCTAACTAGCACTGGCTTTCTCTTCTTTCCTCCACAGAGATATGGGTACGGTGGATGGGTGCAGCTGGATCATCACTGCAAGGTTTGGGCTGTTTGGTGCTCAGAGCTGATCTTGTGTTGTCATCAGGAACACAAACTCACAGTAGATCTGTTAAGAAGCAATTCAAGTGGCAATAAGATTGGCTTAGTCTCTGATACAGATTTCCCTAGAGGTCTATTTTCTATGAAGTAGTATCCAGTCCTACCATACCTCAGCAGAACCTTTTGCCTGAAAGATGAAACTCACACTCTCTTGTATGAACCAGCATCCATTCTTCTTCATCATCTCGTTTTAACACTTGGAATGGATAGCTCTGAGAATTTCTTTCAATAAGATAGGTCAGGCTAAAGCAGATTACATGTAGATTTGTTTTTAGTAAAATGCAGTCATCTGTATGAGAGGCAAACCCAAAAGGAGCTGGTATTTTAATAAACAAGAACAAGCCATCTGTGGAACCAAAGCATGGATGGCACAGCTTTTTGGGATACATGGCAGCTGCAGGAGGGAGACAATGATTGGACACATTTCTGGCGATTGTGTTACAGGTCTGATGCTAAAATTCTGTGCTAAAAATAGTTTGCAGAGGAAGTTTGTGGCAGGTCAATAATGGCCTTACATGCTCTGCAGAGAATTCTGTCTGGCCTACTTCCATCTGGAAATTTTGCATAACAAAAAGTGCATGGCAAAATAAAATCCTGTTCAGACATGGAGCTGGGGATGTTAACTCTCAAGATTAAATAAAACCCAAAGGCTTCTCATATCATTCTGTTAAGAAGCATCAGGGTCAAACTGGAAGAAAATAATTTTGTGCATGTTTGAAAAGTGCAATTTGGGATGTGACTGAGTAGTTTAGTGATGGGAGAATTTTAAATGTGGTTTGCCAAACCTTAATTTCCACATAAATTAATTAAAACATTAAATATTGGATAATTTTTAGAACAGGATAGAGAAATGTAGAACAGAATGGAACAGTAAAGTCCATGTAATCTATTCATATGTGATGTAGTGTAGTGCTTGGTTCTACTCTGCTTTTTTCTCACACCCCAAATAATTTTTTGTTTATTGGACAACCTGCATCAATGCACTAAACTTTTCTTAATGTATTTGAGTGCATGGCTACAGTAAACCTTTCTCTCAGGTTGGAAAACAAATTTTATAAGAACCTGGTATTTCACATGGGGATCAGGACCCTGTAGTTGTAATATTTCAAGTAATTTTTACAGCCTGTGATACAGCTAACAAGTAACTTGACAGTTTGCCAAGGCAGCACACATAGATTTGTTGAGGAGGGCTTTAAAATATTCATTAGGGCAGTATATTTGTGAATGATGTATGAAGTTAATAACAAATTCAAGGTTAAGAACAGTTTGAGTTCTCAGAAGAAGGGGACAGAAACCCCTCTGGTTGAGCATACCAGTAGTAAATATTCTGATTTAACAGATTCTTTTCTTTAGAAAAATTGCAGAATCCTAAGTAAGACCAATTTTGTGAGGAAAAATAAAGTGGCCTTTGGAGAGAGAGCAAATTCTCTCTCTCAAAGGGCCCAAAAACTTTCACTTAGCTCCTGTTTACTGGGAAGGTGAAGGAAGAGCTACTGTGTTTTCTCGTGTGATTTTCAGTTTTTAACTGCAGATGGAGTTTGTTCTCTGCCCAGTGCATCTGCTGCATGACTGCCCTCACCCACTCCACGTGCACAGCATCAGGGCATCACCTGACTTTCCATTTACCCCTACAGTAGATGAAAACAACAAGAAATACGCAGGGCTGGCAGGTGTTGGTGAATTGTATCTCACCCATTTGTGCCAACAGAAGTCCTGTTGTGTCTCTACAAGTCTGTAGCAGCATGTGGGTACCCCTCATTGTAACAGACAATTTGCTTAATGTGGTGACACTGTGCCTACTCAGTCTCTTTGAACAATTCACACACCAAGCAAATATGAAATTTTAAAATTGTCCATGCTGATAAAGGAACAGTATTAAATTTCATGACTGTGATAACATTTTGAACTTCCTAAGTCTGGAAATTGGTGGCATATGAGAAAGGTTTTACACTAATTCAGGTCATGGGCTTATACTGTGTTTAAGTTTTGTTTGAGATTTTTTCCCCAAATTCTTCAATATTTTTCTTCTTCCGAAGGAGAAAATGTAATCTGAAGACAACACAATAGGTCCCCTTTTGTCTCAGTATCACTGATGATAAGAAATAACTGGACTGAAATTAACTGAGTTGCACAATTATTTCTGTAGTTACTGGAATCATTGTGGTGCTATTGACTTTAAAAGAACACATACATACCCAAAGGGAAAATTTAGCACAGATTTAATTAGAGCATTGTTTTGAGGTCACAATTTGGTTTGAGGATAAACTTGGATTAAGGTACCTGATATCTTTTCCAAATAGAGTGATGTACATTGCAGAAGAAAGGGGATTTTTAAAATTATTCTGAAGAATTAAATCTGAACTATAAATGACTGTCTTATTCATGTCTATTTTTAAAATAGTTTTTGTTTAAAAATACCTACTGAAAAAAAAAAAGATCAAAATTTTGCCACTGAATTCCTGTAAGGAGCACAATATACTCAAGAGACTGTAAATTAGCAGGTACTACTTTGTCACAATTATAATATATGAAAATGTCATTTCACAGGGACAGGCAAAGATGATGAAGGATGGAAAGGTTTTTAGAGTTATTCAAGAGAACTGCTGGGACCCAGAAGTACGGATTAAAGAGATGGACCAGTCAGGTACCTCCATGAAGGAATTCAAATCATTGTGCATCATTTAGAGTAACAACTTCTCTGTCAGTGCATCTGAAAGTGCTCAACAACATCTGAAAGCTCAACAACAATATCAAAAAAAGGGTTAGCATACTGATTCATTAGCTTGAATCTCTTGAAAGTCATTGGAAACTGATACGTTTTATGCTCAGATGGCACCTGTTCCCATAACTTTCCTCATTTTCAGGAGAAATTTATTCCCCACATGACTTTATTAATTTTGGTGGGATTTAAGGCCATAAGGAACTTACTGGCATAAGTAAGGATGACTGACCATGGACTTGAAAAGGTACCATACCCTATAGTTAAAAAGTGATTCACATAAAGGAGGAGGGAACCCTTTCATTTTTGTTCCATATGTTAAAAATATTCTTCTTACACATAGGATTTCTTGTATTTCTTGTTTCCTTTTCTAATACATTTTTTCTGTTTAGCCATGTTGCAGCTTCATTCTGTGTTTTTGCTGGAGGACTCTGAGCCTAGAGAACTGGTACAATTACTTGTCAGAAAAGGCAGCTTTCCTCATTTAGAAATTTAACCAGATGCCAAATTTGCAAATTTATTTTCCATCATGTTACATGCAAGCAATTACTAAAATTACATACATGCAATTACTAAATAAGGCTGGTAAGATGGGAGACTGAGGATGAGGGAAGGAACTTCTAGTCTGTTCAATTATTTTTGCTAGTTCTTATTAACACTGTAACTCCACATCACTCTTGTAAGAGAAATATTAAGTTACTAAAGATTATTTTTTCTTAGATTGAGGCCTGAATAGTTCCTACATCAGTAGACATAACTTGAATATCTTCTCCAACTTTTCATAAGGAACAAACACCTGAATTGCTTAGAAGAGGAGATATTGTATAAGTAGCATCTTTATGATTATTGTTTCCCCCTCTCAGGCCTTATCACCCTCTACAAGTACATGAAAGAGGTTGTAGCCAGCTGGGAGTTGGTCTCTTCTCCAAGATAACAAGTGATAAACAAGAAGAAATGGCCTGAAATTGTACCAAGGAAGGTTTAGTTTGGATATTAGGAAAAATGTCTTCACTAAAAGTGTTGTCAAGCCCTGGAACAGCCCTTGTGGAGTCCCCATCCCCGGAGGGATTTAAAAGATGTGTAGATGTGGCACTTGGGGACATGGTTCAGTGGTGGGCTTGGCAGTGCTGGATTAATGGTTGGACTTAATGATCTTAGAGGTCTTTTCCAACCTAAATTACTCTGTATTCTGTGTAAGGAGATACTCTGGGTCATTCTTCTTAGGGAGGTTTAGTGCAACACATAGGCCAGCTTGGGAACTCACCAGGTAGTGGGCAATTTATGTAAACACAACTTAGATAATTTTCATCTACTTCATTTTCACCTACTTCATTTTCACCCTGGAAAAGCAGTATTTCAAACTCCAACCATTAGACATTTAATGGGAATGCCAGAAAGTCTTTGCAAACTCTGAAATACGCTGCCTTGTCACAGAATCATAGAATCATGCTTTGACTAGACTGCAATGTTTCTCTGAGTTAGCTCAGGGATTTTGGGGATTACTGAATTACTCAACTACAGAGTGGTTCATAAATAGCCTTTGGGCATCTTTCTCTTTCAGATATTTCCCTCAGCACTAATGGCAAGTTTCTACAAAACAGTTGTGCTTCATATATTTGTTGTAGACAAAGGGAAAACACAGGAGGATTTTTTTTTTTTTTTTCAAATTTTTGCAGCAGCTCTCCAGAAAAGAAAATGTATCATAAAAGCAACACTGCAACATTTCTCCATGAACTAAACAGTGCTCGCTTGGTTAAAAAAAAAATCTAAACCTGTATGTTACAGCACCATCTGGTGACTTGTGCCCTAAAAATGTCCCTTTTTATTACAGCACTCCAGACATACAGGCATCAGCCAATTAATTATGTGGGGGGGGGGAAAAAAAGCCTTGATGTTTTTCATTCTTTTATTCTTACTGCTCAGCTAATGATAAAGACTATGGACCACATTTTTTCCTTTTTGGTTTAGAAAGCTGTAGCTACTTAGTCCAGAGACTGCTTTCTGTAACACAGGCTGAGATAGATTATACCCAAAAATTTAACCTCCAAACACGGTGTAATTTTGGGACAAAGATGCAAGGAGTCTCCCAGCTGAACAAAATTTGAATCAGTCATTGAAAGGTATTGTTAACTCAGAGAAAACTTATAGCTTGGTTGCTAAAAGGCTTTGTTTGTGCAATGCCCAAGAAATCTTGCCAGTAATAAGAAATGGTCTCCAATGGACCAAAGAGACTCAATTAGTTCTCCTAATCATATGTCCTAGGTCTAATTGATGTACATACTTCTGTCTTCATCCACTCAATAAAACAAGCTATCCATGTAACTCAATAAAACAAGCTGTAAAAGTAATTAACATCACAGTTCTGTGACACAAATCATCACAATTTCGTTTGACAAAATGTATCAGTTCACCCTAACTGTCTTTCCTTGTTATTTTCTCCTTTGTAAAACCCTCTGAAGAGGGTAAAAAAGTACAGGCTTTTCTGTGCTGATTCTTCTTCCTAAAGCTAATGTCTAGGAACAGTCACCTTGGAAATGTACCTTTAAGGTTTATATTAAGTTTGCTCAGAAGTGTAAAAATGGATTGAAAGCAGATACAAGGCTTGTTGTGGAAAACATGGAGAATGTTCTCAACAGACTAATCAAGTGTCCATATTGGTGGATAATCCAACTTGGGCTGTACTTCAGTATTTATGTAATTTTGCAGGCCTAATCCTTACCCCTAAAACCTGTTGCTGCTGTACACAATATAATTAATCAGATCTTGTAGCAATTTGAGTCAGCCTCTCCTCTTGTTTCCTACTTAAACTTCTGAGAAGGAGGATAAAACATTTTGTTAATCATTCAAATGCTTTGGCAAGTCATTGTCTTAGAGTTCTCCTAGAGTTCATTCTCCTAGAGTTTTTTTCTGCCATCTTTTTTCTAGTAGTTTCACTACTAACAACCAAGTTAAATTTTTTAAAGCATGACAAGATATGTGCAAAAATACTACAAACAGACCTAAAATTAAAAACAAAAATACATTTTTGCATGTAACCATTTTGTGAAGCCCTAATTATTGTTTATTGTTTATTTTGTTTGTCTGCCAGGTTTGTTGTTTTCACTCCTGTAACCTGTCACACACAAAGTTATGGTACAGATTTGTGTTTGAACAGAAACAAAACAACATGGACTTAATTATTTTTATTTTTAACATCAAAGTTATTTCTGAAAACAGGCAGATTTTCTTATGTTTACAACCTCAGTAGTCCAGACACAAGACTAATGAAACCTAACACAATACAGCTTTGGGAGTACTTAGAAAAGCATTGTTTAATAACCATTGTTAACATAATGTTATTTATCTTTGAGCTAATTCATTTCTTTATTTAATATATATGACAAATGTGACCCCAAAGTAAACTCAAGTTAGTGAATTCTGTTGGTTTAATGTCACTTTGAGAATAATGTTAAATAGCTATTTTGTTTGTGCATGTGCATACTAAATACTTCTAAAATCAAAAAACTTTATTTCAAAAATAATCTAGCAGGAGTATGGAAGTGCTTTTTTCTGTCTGCTTAGCAAAAATATTCAACTCCTAATAAAGTGATGCACTATGAGATTCATTGCTATGATCCTTAATTAAAAAGATAAAGAATCGATCCATGTCACTGTTAAATCAGTCTTTCTCATTAGTAAAGCTTTACATTCTGCCTCTCAAACCAAAGTACTTTTTAAATTGTAACATTTTACCAAAAACAGACAACAAAAAAGGAAACATTAATATTTGCTTTTTCTTACTCAGGAGTCACAGTCCAAGTCCTGTCCACAGTCCCTGTGATGTTCAGCTACTGGGTAGGTTCCTACTAACATATTTCATAATTCATATGTGGCAACATTTTTAAAACACAAATGCATCCTCCTACAAATTAGGTGTTTGAAGGAGTCCCTAGAATTGTTCTGCTGTGAAAAAGAAAAGGCAAGAAAGGAGTGCAGGTATGAGAAGACGTATGCAGGATGTCCTGGCAAAGCTCCACACTGGAGCACACGCAGTGAGAAAGGAGATGACAACAGCTGAATTTCTTTTGGGGGCCTTATGGGGGCAGCTGGAAATGGAGAGAAAAAAATTTATAACCATTATCCATGGTTAGCAGGCAAACATATATGTACAGATTCCATGAAAGCTAGACATCAATCAGTATTTTCTCATAAAAAAAAAAAGACATAAAAGATGTATTTCTGGCTTTGTCCCACTTTATTTTAAATGTGGCGTAGGACTCATTAACCTAGAATGCTTTGAATCTTAAAATTCAGGAGCAAATTTAAGTTCCTATGATCCTCACATGGTGATCTTGAATGCTTCAAAGAAATAAAAACAGGCTGAGGAGATAAATCACAGCAAAATGCAGTTCTAAATACATTCTCAATGTGACTATTTAGCAATGTGTACAGGTCAAGATGTTTATATGGATATGTGCATTAAGAACCATTGTGTTAAGCCCACATAAAAGAAGTACCATTGATATTCAGAATTTCTTGTTAGTGACATCTCTTCAAAATTTTATTCTAGTATCTAAGGAAATATTTTCCATTAAATATGTATTCGGGGGGGGGGGGGGGGGGGGGGGAAGACCAGAGATTGATTGTGTGGATATTGCAGTTTCTTATTAGAATTATGGCTGTTATCTCCTTCTAAATGCTAGAGAAGTTTGCTCAAGCTTTCTCTGTAGCATTTGCATGCTCCAGCATCTCACATTTCTTATTTTTCCTCAGCTCCAGTAATAGGAGAGTAAATATTCATTGCTATGTAAAAAAATTATATACTGAGGCTTTTGCACTTGGATAAACAAAACCAGGGGACTGCTTTACACAGAAGACCAGGTACTTATGTGCATCAGCACCCTGGGCTTTATTACATTCATCCTGAGCAGTAAAGGCAACAGCAGCTGATAAAATATTCAAGAGAAAAAGCAGAACTGCACCCAGAGGTTTTTAAGTGAGGCAGAATTTAGCCCTACTGGTTTTTCGCTATTCAGAACTGTAAAGTAAATTTGGGTTCAAACCCTGTCTATCAGTTGTTTGCAGTGACATTTATCCAATGTCTTCCAAAGGTGATAACATTTGAGAACTATATTTAAATGTACTGTTCTGCTTCATATCTTACCAGGCCAAACCTCAGGATACTTTAGATCTCGCCCAGATATTAAATAATGACTTAGCAGCTACGGTAAAAAAGTACCCCAAGAGGTTTATTGGGCTGGGCACGTTGCCTCTGCAAGCTCCAGACCTGGCTGTGAAGGAAATGCATCGCTGTGTGAATGAACTTGGATTTCCAGGAGTGCAGATAGGATCTCATGTCAATGAGTGGGACCTGAATGCCCCAGAGCTGTACGATATTTATGCTGTGAGTAGCTGTTGCTTTCCTTCTTTGGGGGAATACTGTGATATGGAATTCTGTCTAAAAATACCTTGGAACACATTTAGTCATAATTTGAGCCTTCCAATCTGCTCAGTGATCAGAGACACTCAGCTTTAATTGTAAATAATAGTTCATTATAGAACATAATGACAATAATGTAACATAAACGTTCTGGAATATATTTTAAAATAATGAATAACAAATTTTGGTTTATTGTATGAGTTCTCACTGTAGATCTGCCTTCTTGATTTGTGAGGATAAGTGCAGTAACAAAGCATTTTTGCACTGTTTGCATTTGTTCAAGTTACTGTATCCAATCCTATTGAAATAATTGATAAAACTCCTTGAGATTATCAGAGATACTTATAACACCAAAGTACCACACAGAACTATGTAAACAGGACCAAAAGTTCCAAACTGAATGTATTGATTATCAAATGAATTAATAGATTACATTTCTTAAATAGCCTGAGGTCCAGATGAGGGTGGTCATTTGTCTAAATTAGGGGCTTAATCCATGCACATTCTGAATCTGTTTCTCAAGTTATTAGCGCTGTCACCTTGGAATTGATTCACAGAGCTTATTTTGCAGGATGCTCAATTTATTCAAAAGCTCTGTTGGTGCAGCACCTGGATTATTTGTTCTTATGGCCACATACAGTCAGGTATCAGCATCTGCTCTTGGAGATGCCCACATCCATGGAATCACAGCATGGCTGAGGTTGGGAAAGGTCTCTGGTGGCCACCTGGACCAACCCCTTGCTCAAGCAGGGCCACCTACAGCCAGATCCCAGGACCATGCCCAGGTGGCTTTTAAATACCTCCAAGGATGGAAACTCCACAATCCCTCTGGGCAACCTGATGTTTCCTGATCTCCACCGAACCTTCTCTTCTCGGGGCCAAACAGTCCCAGTTCTCTCTGCCCTTCCTCACAGGAGAGATGCTCAGTCCCTTCATCATCTTTGGACTCTCTGCAGTAACTCCATGTCTCTCTGCTGCTGAGATCCCCCTCTTGTTCTGGGATCTCTCTCTTATACTGTACATCTTTCAGCTTATGATTCACACATGTAGGAAGTAACCACTATCATTTTTAGAAATATCTGTGGATAATACAGATTATGAAATTAAGCCATATTGGATAACGAACTTCACCAAACTACCAGGCCAGTTATTGAATTGCTATTTTTACTTTACAAATGTAGATGGAAATTATTCTCCACGATCCGAAAGTTGCAGCTTTTATTTATGCATGTATGGGTAAATAAACTCAAATTTTTCAAATGTGTGATAATCTCCTTAGCAACAAGAGCATGTCCAGAAATACATCTGACAAAATGAAGCTGTTAAATCCTGGTTAAGCATATGAATGACTCTGATGACTGTGTATTTAAATTTAAGCATACAGTTAAATTACACAGTCAGAGTCAGCATCCAACACTGTTCTTCTGTTTTCCTTTCCAAAGATGTCAGTAGTTTTGTAAAAATTACCATACTTGCGTAGAGATGGATTATTGTTCAGAATACAGCCAGATTTTGAACTCTTAGGAAGGATTAGGAATATTTTTTACTTTTTTTAAGTCAGGTAGAGGACCAAAGGAGACAAATGTAGGGCAACTCAATGAAAATTTCTGAATGCAGCTGGAACAATTCTGCAAAACCAGCCTAAAATGATTCTATAAGACATTACAAGTATTCATCCCATATGTGTAATGTAAACAAAAGAATGTTTGCTTAAACTGAGTTCTATACTACAGGATGGCTGAAAAACATAACTGGAAAAGCATTTTTGTACTGCATTATTCTGAGAAACACTTGGCTTAATAAACAGATGATATCATCTATGCTTCCAGTCCTGTAGTCACAGGAAGAGCTGTGAAACTGGGTGAGGAGTTCAGAATATGGCCCAAAGGAGTAAATATAGCCAACTATTGTTTATAGTTCTTGCTTGTGAGCCTATTTTCATTACTAGTGCTACTGCTCAGTACAGATTTCCAGGTCATTTAAAAGCATGACTAAGATCTAAGATGCATTTTGGTAAGATTAGTCAAGATTTAGACTTTTTCTTTTTGCTGCAGGCTGCTGAGAAATTAAATTGCTGTCTCTTTGTGCATCCCTGGGACATGCAGATAGATGGCAGGATGTCCAAATATTGGTTTCCCTGGCTAATAGGTAAGTGTCTATTTACTTTTCCTAACCTACATTTATGAATTGGATTATGCCCAGGAGATTGTTGCCAAGTAAAACGCAAGTAGAGAGAAAAATTACATCTTTTTTTGTCAAACTTTTTTTTTACATCTAGTATTATGATTAAGTCTGTTGTGTAAATTCAGCAGCCATTTGTTTCTAAACTTGTTTAATTTCTCTTTTAAATACTTAGAATTAAAATTATTCACACTAGCAACAGAATATAGTATTCTCTTTTGTCCCAAATACAAAGAACAGATAACTAGGGAGAAGTGAATCATCTCAGAAATGAGCTCCTCAAAAATAACAGGAGTAAATGAAGGAGTAAGCAAAACCAAACATTACTCCCTAGAATCTCTTGGGTTATCTCTTAGAAACAGGTTGATCAGAGAGGAAATAAATCTTTCAACTGTAGCTGAAACAATGTGTACTTTAAAAGCTCTCAGTAGATGTAGGATATTGTCTAGCTTCTGGTTTTTCCCCATCTGATCGGCAAATCATAACACTGAATAACAGCAGAAGAACTCTGCCACCCAGAAATGCTTAGATATAATTCTACCCTCATGTATTTCATTCTGCATTGGTTTGTTTTGCATGGTTTCATACTGCCACCAGTTCTGAAACACATACACAATATACATATAATGCACGTTCTGCTTGGAAAATCTTGCTGTCCCAATCACCAGTGCATTATCTGACAACAATATCAGTTAGCCTTAATCAGAACAGGCTCAACAACACAGATTTAAGAAGAAAATAAAATTACTGCATTTACTCAACAAAGTGTAAATTGAATACTTTCCCACTAAGCCTAATAAGGCTTTGCATCTGAGCATATGGTAAAACATCAATAAAAATTACCTTTAGAGGTGGATAGGTGTTGTTTCCCCCCATAAATGAGGGGAACTCAGTTCCTAATTTCAAGCCAGATGTCTGAAGTTGGGTGTTTAAAATGGCATGATATTCTAAATATGTTGGGTGTGATCAGAAGCTGAGGCCTGCTACAGGAACATAAATTCCTGTTCTGTTCCTAACTCTGGGCATCCAACTCAGCCAGTAGCAAAGAGAGAGACAGGTTATTTATAAATTGTAGGATCTGGCATCACATCATAACTGAACCCCAAATCCATGTTGGAATATCCATCAACATATCTGCCCCACTTTACACGCAAAAGAAACCCACAAGCACAGGTGAGAAGGCAACCTGGCATATTCCAGACTCGTCTTTGAGCAAGGATAACAGGAATCACGCCTGTACTGGGTATTTCGGGACATACCCAACCTGCCTGTCATCTGTCCTAATGGTATAGAGTAAAAACTGGACTTAGAATTCAGAAGATCTTCACTTCCAGGCCTGTGTCTTCATTTCAGTTAATTACAGTTCAACTCAGTGTCCCTCCAGCAGAAATAATGCATAACCTTTGGCAGCTGCCCTGAAACTATTACTTTTTCAGTAGGCTCAAGGCTAATGGAAGAAAATTAAAATAACATTTAAAAATCAAATAGGAAGTTTAAAAAGTAAAGCTTTATATAATTAAGCTGTTTTTCTTCTTAGGCATGCCAACAGAAACAACCATGGCCATTTGCTCCATGATTATGGGAGGAATTTTTGAAAAATTCCCTAGGCTGAAAGTTTGCTTTGCACATGGAGGTGAGTAATGTACCATGTGAAACTCCTGTTCTTCGGCTGAGCATGGCACAGTTGTATTTTCTGGTATCCCAACTAATGGGGTCACCATATGAAGCCTGCCACTAGCTGAGCACTATTACCCCAAAGAAGACAATCTCATAGATCAGCTGCTTTTATGAACACTCTCTAGCCTGCAGGGTTTGAACTGGTACAACAGCCTTTAAGGGAAACAAGGAGGAAGGGGAGGCAGCAGGTGGTTTAAGGAAAGGGACAAGGAAGCAGCAGGAGGAATTTGGGCATCAAAGTAGTGAAGAAGTGAGAAAAACAGAGAAAGAAGCTAATGAAGGTAAAGGAATAAAAAGCTGCTGGTGCAGAGCACTTTCTTTCTAAAGAGCTGATGGTAAAACTTATGGATCTGTGGTCATAATGTGGCTTTTTTCCCCTCCTACACAGTTTCAGCTGCTGTTATGAAAAATTCCTTCTTGCAGGTGGAGCTTTTCCATACACAGTGGGGCGAATCTCCCATGGATTCAATGTGCGCCCTGATTTGTGCGCCATGGATAATAAGGTGGATCCAAGAAAATACCTTGGCTCATTTTACACAGACTCTCTTGTCCATGACCGTGGGGCACTAAGGCTGCTCACAAATGTAGTAGGAGAGGTGAGTTTTAATGCTTCCAGAAGTGGGTGAGTCATTCTTCAGTTAATTTTCTAGGAAAGAGCAAAAGGAGAAGAGAAGAAGAAAGCAGGAACAAGACATCTTCACCCAGTGAAATAAACTGATGGGCTTCTGCCATGGTGATAATGTTTTTACTATGTGGTTTTATTGAAATGGTAGGTTTAATCCAGGAAATCATGCATTGTCAACCTTAGTTCCATGAGGCTGGTTCCTTCTCTAAGCTTGTTCAGGACAGGACTTCAAGCAGAGACTGCTTCAGTTTGGAGCCTGGTTTTCAAATGGCTTAATTTTCAAATTCAAGTGCATGCTTGAAGAAATCAAAGTGTATTTCCACTTGGGAAGTTATAGACAAAAAAAAAATCAGTCATAAGGAAAGCTTCTGTGAGTATGTCAGAGAGAACCATTATGGGTTTGCAAAAGTATTTTAGTTGTTTGTAGAGAAATCTTTGTAGGTTAGCAAACCATTTAAATGAGGTACAACATGGGGCAGAAAAATCCTAAAACATTCAAATAATCCCTTCTCATTTAGTAAATGCTCAGGAAGGGGTTGAAGATGGAACCATGCCAGCTTCCAATGGATCACTGCAAATCAATGAGACCTGTTGTTGTGCTTTGATCTCTGCCCCTCACGGAGTATCTGCAGCCAGAGGCAGATACCTTCCAGATGTCAAATCAGAAATACAAGCTCTGACAGGGATTTTCTTGTCTCAACAGCTGCAGTCCTGTTTCCTGTACATCAGTGTCTAGGTTCACATGGTATGGAGCTCTTGCTGTCATCAAGGCCTCTTGTGTGACTGAAGTTTACAAACACCACTCAGCTGATTGGCTTTTTTCTACAGAAAAGAATCTGTTGATTTCCCATTTTCATCTCTAATACCATGAAAAGGTTACTGCAATAAACCTGTACTAGAACTGGTACAAAGTGACTTGCCTAGGCCAGACAAAAATAACAGTGCAGCACTATTGCTTTCTTTATTGTGGTACTTTGAGCTCAGGTATCGCACTGTAAAATCTGTGGGTTTTCAGTTCGTGCTGCACAGGAAGTCTGTAGCTTTGTGGCTGGGCTTCTGCCTGCAGCTCCCCTGCAGGACTTGTGCCTTTTAGGAAAACTTTGCATTTGAAGAGTCATGGAAAATTCAACCATGTGACAGCAAACTACAGCTTGAAACAATAGTATGGAAACTTTTGTGAAGTGTGTATGTATGTACAATACAGTAACACTGCAGCTCTAAGGAGTGGAGACAGAATATCTCTTTTCTTAAACCCACCTTGAACCAAAAATAGGTTTATGGAAGAGCCCCATAAAATGTGCAAAGAAACTGCCATGGAGCCTAATTCCATTAGAAATGGTAAGATAAAACCCAGGTCAATTTACTTTAAAAAGATCTGCTAATAAGCAGTTAGTATTGGAAAGTTCTTAGAACATTAACTCAGGTGGCCATCTCTGTGCCAGGGGTGAAGTTCTAGGCACCAAATGGGTTGCTAATAAAAGACTAGGGCTCCAGCCCCATACTGATTTCTTTTAATTTCTGTTGCCAACCTCTAAACAGCAAATATATCATGGTCCATAGCTCAGGAGTTTTTGCTATGCATTATCTTTTGAATCTAACTGTAGCTTAGAGTAAGCAAGTGGCTTTAAGGTGTTTTTTTACAATAGATTTTAAAATTTTTCTCTGTGTGATGTGCACATTCATTTTACAAGATACCCAAAGGCTTATGGAATAACAGTCCAACATTTGTCTCTGTTACCTCCTTTTCTGAGAAATCTCCCAAATCCAGACCATGTTCATTCTAAGTATATTTTTGTTCCACATGCAGTTCCAGTACACAAGGATGAGTCTAGCTCTTGAATTTTAAATTGCCAGTGCAAGGAGAAAAGATCACTCACTTGTTTCTTTTTACCCATTTTTAAATGCTGGGAGACATGTTTTGCCATTGTTGAAAAGACCTTGGTAAATTAGCAGCTGTGTGACTCAGCTTGGCTGAGACCACAGATTCATTTTGTGATCTGAATCTGTTAAGCTGAACTGTAGATGTCAAGAGCAAAGCAGGAGAGAAAGTACAACAGGATGCTGAATCCATTGCTGAAGAATTGAACTTTTTTTCTGTTTGAACTTGTGTAGAGCACAAGTCTCAGGGCACTTCTGCTTTAGAGTCAGCTTTGCATCTCAAGGCTGCTCTAAACTATTGCTGTTGTGGGAAAGCTGCTGGCTTTGCACCACACTTTGTTTTTCTTTACCTTTCATCCTAAGAAGCTACACATAGACTCTGGTCCTTAATCATGATTAGTCTTTGCAACTGGAATTCAGTTCTTAGAGGAGAAAGAGATTATGGACTGTAATTTGATAATCTAAAAGTCACTCAGCATTAGCCTCTCTGGTGTCTTGTTTATTTTGTCAATAGACTTTTAAAATTAAGAGTCTTAACACAATAACTTTGGCCAGCATAGTACACAGGATGTTGGCATCTTCTTTAATTCTCCTCTGAGATATTTGAGCCCTTAACAGTATGGCATTGGGTGGAATCCCAATGCTGAAAAATCATGAGTTAGATACCCAAAAGATATCTTTACCTTTTACTCATGTTTTAGCACACATGAGAACTTTCTTTCTCTTTTTCATAGCCTAGGGCATCTTATCCTTGAAAATAAAAACATTCACATCACGATCTCAAACTTTACTTTATAGCCACGAAGATTAAAAAGTTCCCTCTTTTTCTAAGGAAAGTTTACATTCTCACGTAACACCGTTCCATGAGTCAAATGCTTAAAGAAACACCAAATATCTCAGCACTTTTAGTGCAGTCATGTGTTGGCAGAGTAACACATATAAGATTAATAAATGCTGGGCTAAAAATGATGTGATGGAGTCTCGAGGCTGACACTGTAACTTCGTGAGCTGGAGGTTTGAAATAGGCCAGCTCTCCAGAGAGCAGCTCAGAGCTGTGCAGGAAGGGCATCAGCGTGTGTGAAGATGTGCTTGGCCATGGCTTTGGGTCCCTGGGGAGCAGCCACTGCCTGGCACCAGCGTGTGGCGTGCTGGCCTTGAGCTGATCAATGTTAAAATCCACTGACAGCTGCGATGAGTCGTGTCCACTTAAGCTCATCCCTTCTTAGTTTGGGGTGCAGGTTAACTGGGGATGGAAGCAGAAATACACATTTCTGAGAAAGAATTTTGTAAGAGTGCAGAATCACTGCAGTCCTTTGCTCTCCCCGTGATGAGGTAGCATGAGGGGAATACAAATAAACACAAAATCCCCAACGTTGCTGGCTATAAAAAGTGAAGAACTGGGTTGACATGGGATTAAATGATTCAGTGCATCTCTGCAAAAACTTCCCCATGGTGATTCCTCCAGAGCCATCAGCCAAAGGCAAAGCACTCTCTGGCCAGCAGTTGGAGCTGAACTGGTTATAGTCTTCTGGACTTTTTTTCAGGTGTATCATGGTAGTAGGAAAGAAGGTGAAATTCAAGGCAAATACAATTTTTCCTTATGTAAGAGGATGAAGTCATACTTAAAGCTTTTTGAGATTCATTTTCAGATTTTGGTCCCTATTACTGTGAAAAAAGTTGTGCTGAGTAGCAGGGTCCACTGAGGTTAATCATTAGCCCCATGTACCTCTCTAATAGGAGAGATGTGCTAATTAAGGAATCGATCTCCAAGTCTTCCAGGGAAAATTGACTTTGTTGATATTCTTTGGAATAATATAACAGTACATCCCTTATGCTAGGAGCATTATTCATCTGCAGAGGCTTCACAGCACTTCTCTGAAGCTGATTCTCTTTAGCTGATTGCTAAAGACAGATATTGCAACCCCCATTTTACAGATGGGTGCAAAACTGAAGCTCAAAGAGTACAAATGAACAGCCTAAGATCACTGGGAGCACAGCAAGAATGCTGCTCCCAAATTTTTCTTACTGATTTACAGCTTTTTACTACTAATGAATAGAGCCCATGATTAGCTGTGAAATACTTCCACATAGAGGGAAAGAAAAATGTATCTATATTTTTCCTGTGAGGGTGTGGGATTTCTTTCTGGTTTAGTATACAAGAGATGTAAATAAGGATGTACAAACCTTTCTTACCTGATTTTCCTGACTTTCCCTAGTAAACAGCTGGACAAATTCTGTTTTCTTCTGCTTTACTTAAAAATCCATTTTCTCATGTAAACCTGGTATGTTTTTCAGTTGGGTTTTTTTAATCATAAAATATATGACATTTGTTTTTCTTACCTGAATAAAGCATCTTGGCATTTAATTGAATATTATAAATAAAAGAAAATATTTAGCTGCTCAGAAGTGCACACATCCAAATCTATTTTGTTTAATCTATGCTTAGAAGTCGATTTATTAGACAGAGGGTATAAATTCTCCTATGCTAATCTTGTGGCAAGTCTTCTATAATAAATTAGAACACAACAGTATGGGATAGAACAATAGAATGTGTCTCTTCTGTTTAGATTTTGGCTAAAGGTTTGTGTAGGTTCTTTCAGAGACTTTTGGGTGACATCTAGTGGAGATAAAAAAAAAATTTTAAAAGCATTTGACAACTAAGAAAAACAAACCATTTCAGAAAATAAATGAATGGTGTTTCCTTCACCCTGTTTCAGTATTGAACTCTGGTAACTGAGCTCAAACATTATAACAAGTGCCCAAAATTCATCATTTTGACTTCAAATCCATGAGACATTTAAAAACATACATTTTGAATGAAAACTGTGGGTTTTCAAATACTCCTGTCTGCAGGAGATGACGCCTAAAAGAAAACAGACTTTTGATAAAATCGAGAGAGTTGGCAGTATGCACTCTCCAAGGCAGATAAAATGGGGAAATATCCTTCCAGAGAGAAAATGAGCCTATAAACAATGTGGTCCTATTGAGGATCTGCCCATTTCTTTTCATCTCTGATAACAGGGATTCTGCACACAGATTTTTATTGAATTTTCTTTTCACTGGCTTGCATTCAGAAACAAGGCATATCATGTCACCCAGATCTTCAGGTACGTGTTTCAAACCCGCAGTTAATATCCAGTCCCACTCAAAGACAATGACATTTTAAAAAAGCTGCAGACTTTCAGAAATATATGAAATTTTGTAAATAAGATCTAGGTTTTGTTATCCGAAGTTGAATATCAGTTAAATTAAATTAAATTAAATTCTTAAAGAAAAAAAATCAGTGTTTGTAGTAATTCTACACTGTATCAGGTTTTCAGTAGTCCCCTGTTGCCATTATTACATCTTTGAAAGTATCACAGGGAAGATAATTTTTATTGTTTTCTATTTCTTATTACACTTATTACATTATTCTCACCCATAGATAACTTTAATTTGTGTGCATGTATTTAGCCAAAAATTTCAAATTCAGGACTGCAAATCCAAGCATCTTTTCTGAGTTTGGTGGAGAACTTCCTGAGATTCTTAAAGAAATGTATCCAAAAAGTCTTATACAAATTTTGTACTCCACACACCAGTGCAGAGCATGGAATGAGTAAATCAAAACTCAGAAGGAAGAATTCTGTGTATCCTTTATTGGCCATTTAATTATGGCAACACTTAACCAAGATTAATCACTGCATTTTAGGCAGACCACTTGCAGGGGCTGTTACCTTTCAAACCAGGACCACAGTACAGAAAATCAGAGTACAAAAATCCTAATTGTGCTTTATTCACCCAAGCAATAGATACTCAACACAAATTCATCCAATAAACTCTTGAGTCTTTGTTTTCAAGCTTTGTTCTTTTCCTAGTGGAAAATATTATCTTTGTATTCACTTTCATAATTAATCAGTCCAATACAGACATACAACTTCTTGTAGTTCATTATACATTTCAAAAAGCATGTGCTCTATTGTTTAACATTAATTTTTAAAAAATTTAAAATCTGAAAAAATTAACATTTACGAGTTTAAAATATAATATTCATGTTAACTTAATATTGTATCGTGTTAATATTAATATTATTTAAATGGTATTGTTTAATGTTACTAAAAATGTACAATTTTTTTTGTTGCCAGGACAAAGTTATTTTGGGGACAGATTACCCTTTTCCACTTGGGGAACTGGAACCTGGAAAATTAATTGATTCAATGGATGATTTTGACCATAAACTGAAGGTATGGTTTTTATATTTGAGGGGGTTTTCCCTCCTTTTTAAGTCTCTGGATTGAGACATGAGGTCAAACACTGAAAAATCGATGTAGTACACTGATTTCTGCAAAGACTGGAAGAGACCCTTTAGAGTCTTTGCAGTAGTTCCTTTTAAAGCACGAGTAAATGCATTTGAGTTAAATATGAGTTAAGCGCAAACATATATACATGTTTTGTTTTTACAGGAGAAACTCAAGGCTGGAAATGCTCTGGAATTTTTGGGTCTTAGCAGAAAACAATTTGAATAATCATGAAGTCCTAAAGAGGCTAAACTTCGGAAATAACACTGAATCCTTTGGGATATTTCTACTGGCATGGGCAATTGTACACATGAAAAATAAAACCGACAATTATCTGACGGTCTCCTGTTATTTCCAAAACAAAAGCCAGGATACTGGAAATGAGTATGCACAGGTATTGCCTGAGGATTTAGGCTGTCTTTAAACAATTCTGAAATCCCTGCTTTCATAACAAAGGAGAGATTTCATCTTTTGCAGTTGTAATAAGAATCTCTGAATTATAATTAATGCCATGTTACTAGGACTTGATTCTTAGGAAGGAAAGAACTGAGAAAATTATATACCCACTATATTTCTGTCTTTGTTATAACAGACAAACAGAATTTGAAAGAATCTTAAAACAGAATTTAAACAATGTTGATGCCCAATAAAAGGCAACATTCACCTTTATCTACTGCTGGAAAATGCAGCACACCACACAGCTCAGCACTGCAGGTGCACTCATGCTTTGTCAATGTTGTGATAGGATGGAGAAGGTCTGTGTCGGGACTTTACATTTTAGCTGCCACCTACACCACTGGGAACTTATTCATCAGAAACAATTTGAGCAATATGGTTGTAGGTGCAGAAATAATGTATTTGTGTGGGTAATACTTGGTGTGTCACTGTCACAATAAATACTAGTGTTTACCAACAGTAGGGGTTAATGTTCCATTCCTTACATAATGCTTCCTAAAAGTAAGGTTGGATACTTTAAATGTTGAAGTGTTAATGCCCTATCTAGCTTGAGTCCTGCTATAGGAATGGAAAGATGGTTTGCTTTATAGACTATTGATTGAAACAAGTTTTCATTATTATCCAGTGAGTGCAAAGGCATCCTCCTCCCGAGAGGATTTTGTACCAGTCAGAAAAATGCAGATTAGCATTTACAGTCTTTGTTCTCATGGGAACATTTGCTGGCTATGTGTGGTGTCACCATTCTTCTGTTCAGTCTTGGAACATTCCAGGCCAAACAGTATTAGACAGAAGTTGTTTTTAGCTCTGGCCATAGCTGTCACAAACTGAACCTGAAGGATGTTGAGCATCAGCAGTTCCTGATGATCCCAGCCTCCATTGGACTACAAAGAAAGCTCTGTCCTTCTTTACAGAGTCAAACTCGCCCAAAAAAAAAAAAAAAGAAAAGTGGTCTGTGCAGTAGTTGGAGCTGAAGCAGTCAGCAGCTCAAGAGGTTTAGAATATCAAGTTTTTATGTAAGAGGAAATGAAGAGACAGAAAATAGCTTTAACAATATTTATTGTCCTCAGTTTCCAAGACTTCTGTTAATCTTTTTTATTTCAATATCCACATTGGAAGTATTGAGTTTTGAGCATGTATAATTTTTCAACCAGATTGTTTTAATTAAATTTCAAAGTTGAAAGGCAACTTCATTCTCATATATTTCCCTTCAGCATACGTGATTCTCACAGATGTTTAAATGGATTTAAGAGGAAAATACATTGTGATTCCTCCAATACATTTTAATTGGACTAATTCTTCAATTTTTTATGAATGAAACCAGTTAAATTAGTGCAAATGCAATGTCACATCTTTGGGGACCAAGGTCTGGAATCTCTCCAATAGCAAGAACAGTATTTAATTACCTTAACCTGTGACTAAATGGGTGATTGCAGTACTCTGCATGGGAGTTAATTAATGTGCATACCCTGCATAAATCATATTCATTATGCACTGTCATTATGTAATGATAGTCTACCTATTCTTGATATGTTAAGATTTTAAAGAGGGATATATATAATCTTCCCTCCATCTTCCTTTACATTTCATTAACAAAGCTAATGTAAAATTCTAATTGCAGTCAGACGAGAACATTCTTAATACTCCTCCACCAATTACTGCAGGAATAAAAAATCTAAGTTGAACACCCAAACTCCATGAGCTTTACACAGTGATTTAAACCATGAGGTAAAACACTGTACCTCGATTGTTACAGACAGAAAAATATGAAGTCAAAGATAGCTAATTACATGAGAAGTCTTTGAGGTTAAATTTCCTCTGCACATGCAGGATCTTAAAGATGATGTACATTTTGGAAGATCAGGCAAGTAATTTGTGACTGTGCTGCATTACATCTGTATATTTCATCAGTATTCTGTTGGGTCTAGTTATAAAATTACAACTGCTATAAAATTGGCACTGAAGGTGTAAAAGAACTCATTGTGATGTAACATCAGGTGAACAAAACCACTGCAGACTGGTAGTGGCATGTACTGAATAGGAGCAGAACACTTGGAGCTGTCATTTTCATCCGTGATGATCAGAACTTTACCTTTTTGCTCCCTTTGAACCCTGAATCCATAAGCTCAGGCCGCTGCTGAAAATCCATAACTGAGTTTGGAGTGTGCAGTGAGAACAACCTGAACACTGCAGGAGAATCACTCCCATGCTGGAGCTGCTCATCTGGAAGGACACAAGGTCCGTCACTTTCTTGTGCATTTCTCAAGTGTCTACATGGTGATACTGCCAGCAGACAGGAATTTTCTAAGAACTAGTTGTGCATTCTAAACCTTTCCTCCTTTTCTCCCTTTCCACATCCTCCTCCAAGTATGCTGTTCGGCAATTTGCTTACATTAAGAAAGGAATCCTTACTTCTATCATTTTTTTAATCTTTTTTACACTTCGTTGTTTTAAGTATAGAGGTATCCAGACTCAGATTAGATATTTTAACTATCTTATGAAATAGAAACCCAGTTAAATGGTGGTCAGGCATTGGGATAGGTCTTCCAGGGAGGTGGTGGAGTCAGCATCCCTGGAGGTGTTCAAGGGACATTTGGATCTGGCACTGGGCGATGGGGTTTAGTGGTTTCTAGCGGTTACGGTGGCGGTGCTGGGCTGACGGTCGGACTGCATGACCTCAGAGGTCCCTTGCAGCCTCCACGGCTCCATGACTCCACGGCTCCACGAGTCCACCCCTCAGGAGCCCACAGCCGCCGCCGCCATGGCCACACCCCCACCTCCCCTGCAGGCCACGTGACCCCACCCGGCGCGCGGCCGCCCCGCCGCGAGACTCTATGGCGGAGGGCGCGCGCGGGCCCGGGAGCTCTCGCGAGAGCCGCGATGGAGGCGGCGGGAGGAGGTGCCGGAGGAGGAGGAGGTGTCATGGCGGCGGCGGGCGCGGGCTCCGCGGGGTCCGCGGCGCGGGGCGGCGGCGGCTCCTCGGCCGCGTCGCGCTGGTTCTTCAGCCGCGAGCAGCTGGAGAACACGCCCTCTCGGCGCTGCGGCGTGGAGGCCGACAAGGAGCTCTCGTACCGGCAGCAGGCGGCCAACCTCATCCAAGACATGGGCCAGCGCCTCAACGTGTATCCGAGAGGGGCCGGCGGGGCCGGGCGGGACGGGCATGAGGGCGGCGGGGGCCGCGTGTGGAGGGGCGGCGGGAGATCCTTTCCCCCGTGTGGGAACGCTCCCCGGGACCCCTCCCGCTCCTCCGCAGCCGGCGCTCCCGCGGGATGGAGCCGTGGCCTGGAGGCACAGAATGGGAGGAGGAGCCTGGCGAAGCCCCCGCGCCGCGCTCTTTGTCGGCGGGTGAGGGACTCGGGTTCCCACCTGCCCTTTCAGCCGCGTTTGTGTCCGTAGCTGCGGCTTGGGGCACTTCTAAAGAAAATCCCAGTTCCCCGCAGACCCGTTTTTCCCGAAACGGGCAACTCCTCTTTAGTCATTCTTTAATGTGATTTTTTTTAAAGGGAAAAAAAAAAAATAGGTCAGAGCAAGGCCAAACCCTCAAATCCCCTACTGAAATAGTTGAATTGGAACAAAACAAAAGCACTTGAGAGAATGTTACACTGTATGTCGCCCATTGAGGAGTTTTCATTCCGTGGGTGACTGTGGGGAGCCTGGCGTAGGAATCTCCACATGGTCTGCGAAACAGATGGGAACGATACGTGTTAATATCAGTTAAGGATGTGTTAATATCAGCTAAGTTCTGAAGTGTCACGTCCCTAATCCATTTTCGGCTGAAGATGGGATGTGTAGAGCAGTGATTGATGTGGAAAGCGCATTGCTTTCAGTTCTTGTAGGCAATTTTCTTAATATGTAGTGTTTCCTTCATTTAATCTTCCAGATCTCAGCTTACCATAAATACTGCAATTGTTTACATGCACAGGTTTTATATGCATCATTCCTTCACAAAATTTAATCGAAATGTAAGTATGATTTTATGTGTGGTAATAATATGCCCATAATTTTGTCACTTCTGGCTGAGAAGTGTTACATGCAGCAATGTGAAGTGCGATTTGTTTTTAGGAATTCTAGCTTCTTATCAGTGGTTTAGAAGCTTTAATGATACTTGTTTTCAACTTTGGATTACTTTAACTAGAGGCAATTAGATTTTGTCTTCTGCCATAGAAATAAATAAATAGGCACCATGAGCAAGCACATCTCAGATGTGTGAGGAATACATTTAGATGTTTCAAATGTGGCTGGTGCTTATGTGCTGTAGTTTGAAAGGCTAATGTGTAGGAACACACATTTTTCTTGGTGAAGTCAGTGGAAGTTCTGGCATGGTGTGTCTGACAGTGATAGTGTGGTTATGTGTGTTTCCATATGGATTATGTAGCTGTTCCTGAAGCAGTGTAAATTTTCTAGCTAGTCTAGTCTTAAGTGGTGTGGTAAGTCATATGAGACAAGAAAAATTTTTCCATCTGATGAGGTAAATCTTGTTTTACCTAATAACCTGATCATGCTGACTCTGAACACGGAATGTGTTGTTAAGAACAGAAATTTTCAGTAAAAATGCTAGCTGTTATTGAGGAATATTGGAACAGGTATGGAGCTGGAGATAACAACATGGAAATGTCAGTTTGTTTGTTTTTTATGTCCACTACTGGATGCAATAGGTGGGAAAATAATAACATAATAGTCTAGGTATTCTTGGGGTTTGCTTGTTTGTTTTAAGCAAGAGCAGTTAATAGTGATGGTAGTTTGTCACTAAATGTTAAGGATGGGTTTTCTTAGATCTTTTAATGACAAACAGATTGAGACTGTGACAGATGTTAAGTCTAGGCCAGAGTAGACCTTGATCTACCAAGGGGTAGAATCTTGCAAACCTTGCACTGCATTTGGGGGAGGTGTACAGTGGGGTACAGGGAGAGCCAACTCTTCTTTCTGTCACGAGTTTGTTTATTATTGTTGGCTAAGCAAATGGGCATCTTATTTGGTGCCTATTTGGCTGGAAATATGTACTTGTTTGTAGGTATATTTCAGAAGTGTATTTTATTATTTTTTGTGCAAAACCTGAGATAAACTTCCAGCAGCTTGTTACCAAAACTGCAGTGTTCATCCATACAAGTTCCTCTTTCTCCCCTCCTGCTGCTATTCTGCCCATGTAGCAGTAATCTGTAGCTGGTGGAAGAGGAGCTGGTGAGGCATCCAAAGTGTTCTGGGACTGTGGATGGGTTGTGGGCTTGATAAACTAGAGCTGCTTGGAATGGAGAGATGGCTCAGTGTAGAGCTGCTGTATTTATATATAGACCCACATACCTGTTATATCACCTGCTGGAGTACTGTTTGTACTGTCAGCTGTAATCTAGGCTAGGTTTAGGCAGCAAGAAGCTTCAGCTGCTGTGTTTGGGTTTTCACTGGATACTGGCAAATGACAGTCACTTGGAACTGGCAGCACAGTAGTGTTTGAATGTATATTGCTCTTTATATGAAAACTATGGCTTAAGTTATGAATCTTAAAATTCACAAGTTAGCTATGTAAGGGCAGAATGCCATGGACACTGCAGCTCTTACAGGGGAGGGGAGTGTACTGTTTAATTAATTCTCAGGTAATAGTGTTCAAAGTTAAAGGCAAGTCCACTGCAGGTTGTACCTCAGTAATACTGATTTTTGCTGAATTCCTTAACGAGTGTAAGGCCAGAGATTGGCTTTGTATGTGGGCTCACGGGCAAGAGCATTTTCTTATTACAGTTCTGTAGGGTAAAGAGGGTCTCAGTGAATGGACTTTTAAAATACCATCCATTAGGTTCTCTGTAGAGAAAGCAAAAGCAGTGAACTCTAGTAAATACTTAATATCAAATCTCCAGAGTGCTTGGCAAGCTAAAAAATGTAGCAGTATTCATCACTGCAAGAAGAAAGTGACCCTTAGAAATGAATAGTAGAGGCAGTCTTAAAGCTAAGACCTAGATAAGCTGTCCTACAGCATATGCTATATCTCTAATATCTCTAATATTTCTTTGTTGTGTGCACGTGGTGCTGTTTATCCATGGCAGGAAGGAATCTGAAGGCTGGGGCTAGAAAATTAGATGGCCATTAATCAGAATGCCTTACAATCTTCAGCTGAAAAAATGTGGCCTGTGTTGTCTTGTTTTATTGGTAGATTAATGTTTTTAGTCTGGTAATAAGCACTTGCACATTTATGATCATGTATAACTGCCAGGTTATACAAATATACATGTATGTCATGTATGTCACATGCGCTTAATTGTTAATAAACAGGGCTTCTAGTGGAAGCTCAGTTGCTGAATAGATGTTGCCTTAATTTTTTTTTTTTCTTAAGTAAAAGTTGCTGCTAAACAGTTTTATAGGCTTTCAGGAGTTTGAGTTATCTGTGAGTAGGGAACAGAATTCCCAACAGTATCTTCAATCTGTAGAGCCACGGGGGTGGCATGTACCAGTTCATGTAGTCTTGGTTCGTTGGGAATATATTACACATACTACCCAAGTGGCCAAATACCTTTTTTGGTGGAGTTACTGTGAGCTAGCAAGTCACTCATGAGTTGCTCTGGATTACCTGCAGAGTACATACGTTTAGGTACAAAGAAGAAAGTATTGAGGTTTTGATGTTGCAGTCAAGGCAGGTTAAGTCCTTGCAAGGTTGCAGTGCCCCAGTGAGGATGGAAACTTGCTTCACCAATTCTGGGAAGCAGAGTTGGATGCCCTGACTACTAATTTCCCTGGCTGTGCAAATGACTGGAGCTACTGTGGTTCTCCTCAGTACAAATTATTCTTTCTACGTTGCTGACCAGGGCATGGGAACTTTGGGTTGCTGAGTATAAAATTAGTCTGTGCTAATATTGGGATGGGGAGGGAGCTTGCTGGCTTTTTATAGGCAGTACTAGCCTCACTATTACACTTTAAAATATCTTCCAAATTAAAATTCTTCTGCAAATACTGTTTCTATAGTACTTGGTGTGTTACATTGTTACATAGCAAATAGTTCTTTAAGGTGCTTACTCTTCAGTACACTCTGATTCGAAGAACAGAAAGGGGGAAAAATCCTTCATATGCTGGCAATGAGAGGTAAGGCATCCAAATGGTAGCTGTAGTTTTTAAATAGAATCCGTAGAAACGCCATGTGGAATACCAAACAACCAGTTGAAAATAGACATGATGATATCAAGGGGTTTTTGTTACATGCAGTGGAACTTAGTGAAGAACCTAAAGAACCTGCATGAGGAATTTTTTTCCTTCTAGTGCAAGGTAGGTGAGTTGTGTGGAGGGTATTTTGTTTTCAGTCCTTCTGCATTCCCTTCCTTATGCCTTGTCCAAATCACAGTATTAAACAGTTGACTTTGCAGTTTTGCGAAGTTCTTAAAACTTTCATAATACGCTTCAAGCTCTAGTGAGGCTGTTTTGGGTACTTCAGTTCTGGTTTTAATATTGCAATTTAACATATTTGCTGCTTTTATGCAATGTGAGCTCCTGGTTATAATAAGAAAAAATTCCCCATAGCTCTTTGTGTTCAAACTTGAAAACCCTCTCATAGACTGGAAGCACTTAATGTCTTAGCCTAAACTGTATCAAATCTAAAAACATACTAATATTGGCATTAGAAGAGAGGGAGATCTCAGAAAACTACGTGCATGCTGCCTATGTGTTCTGAGATTTTTCTGAATGCCTTTGTCTTTACACTGTCTTGCACTTTTTAAGTGAAAAAGGACTTGTACCACATTTCCCAGTGAAACTTGCTGTGTAATGTTTTTGGATTGTGTTAACAGGGCTCTTATGTTTTGGGGGTTTTTTTTGTATTTCCATAGGACTTGGTTTCTGAGCTTCTCAGCTAGTAATAAAGTGGGGTTTAATGTCATGTATCACAGGTGTTCTGAAGATTTCTCAAAGTCTTTAAGACTATTTTGGATGCATAGTATGTAATTGCTCTAAATTATTTTGGTTGATATCAAATTAAGATATATATAGGAAGCTTATTGCTTTGTCACGTATGTTTCTTTAATTTTGCTTTTTTGTTCTACTTTGCTTGGGTTTTTTGCCATTTTTGGTAATTGGAAATGAATGAAAGCATTTGAGTAACTTTGCCAGTTATACACTTAGCAGGGTATGTTCACTGAAGACTACATGTGTGCCAAGTCTGGAATTTTACTAGGATGTCTATTTTTCTGAATCAATACCAAGGGAGCTAAAAATACTGACCTACTCTAAACTGGGAGGGAGAACCCTTGTCCTAGATGGAAGGACCTGAAGTTCTTTGGCCAGAAGCCAGCACTTCTTTTTGAAGGAAACAGTTAATTGGGCTGGACATAGATTTCTGATGAACCAGAGTTAAATGACAGTTAATCAGCTTGACTTAATCAGCTTCCACAACTGTGTTTCGTGTAAGGTGTTGGGAGATCAGGAGTTGTGTGGAGACTTCTTGACCAGGTCTGATCTGTTTCAGTAAATGAGAAGATATCCTGAAGTCAGCCTGATGGTGCTTTTTTGGAAAGAAGTAGAACTTTGGTGCAGTCAGACAGAGAGTAACAGTGAGTGAGAATTTGCTGATGATTTAATTGTGTGGTCATTGGTGCCTTGGTTCAAAGAAAGCCTCTGTGGAATGGAAATGTTTTCAGCCATAGCAGCTGTTGGAAATTGAGTTCTGTAAAATACCCTTATATGATGTGTGTGTTGGGTTATACATGTGTGTGCTGCCTGACATCTTCGGTGTTTTCTGCCACTTCAGAGTTGTTGATACTCTCACTTTCTGAGCTCCAGGAAGTCTTTCCATTACATTTACTATTTAAAAGTTTTATCTCCCAGTATGAGACATTTCAAGTCGTATGTCCCTGGCAAAGGAAATTCCTTCCAGAATTTCCAGTTGTTACATCAAGCTGTGGGTACAGGAACTTCTACAGAATCATCAGAAGTATTAAATGACGTGCTAATACGGCCTTGTTCAGCAACACTTCACTTTGGGTTTTTATTTCATTTGTTCATCAGGCTTAGGTTACAAGATTCTTAAAAAGAAAATGGGATTTTGTCTCCCTTGTAAAAGAATTTGCTCCCCTTGACTTGTTTTGGGTAGTTGGTTTTTTAGATTGAGGTTTTTGCTAGATTTCTCATGGCACACTTCTACTCATCAAAGGGTATTGCTTTCCCAGGGTGTCAGTTTTCAAGTCTGCCAACTTTAAAGTTTTACTTAAGATCCAAGTAGACATTTTGAAGTGATTTAAGGATGCAAAAAGTACTCCTTCAGTACATTTGAAATTTAATCCCTTAAATGTTTAATTCTTATTAGTTTGTTGCAGTTTTGCATATATTGCAAATTTTTATACCAAGTGTTTTATTTTTGCCTAAGAAAGGGCTGCTAACTGACAAAAAAAAAGCAAACCTGACTTTAGGGGGCTATGCCTCCTGTTTAGTCTAGTTCTGTTTGGGCATTGAAAGGGAAATCTAATACTTGCACTATTTGCACCATGCATTAATTAAGTACTCAGCAAGCATGTATTTCAGTCTCTGAGTAAATACTTTATGCTGGCTTAATTTTAACCATTTTAATCAGATTATGTCTAGATGATTTCTAGTGCCATTTTAATTCCTGGTTAACATGGGCAGTTTTTGCATGCAAAGAGGACCTAATTCATCAGTGATTTGTTGTTTGCTGTGTTCTGTCTGCACACATCAGTCATTCTAGCTGACAAAAGGCAACAAAATTCTAATTCACAGCTAACTCTTAGGTGATACCAAACTGCCACCTTATGACACATAGAGCTTTATATAAATTTTCATCTTTAAATGTAATATGTAGCCTTTACTAACATTTGATATAAATGGTGTTTTACAAATCCTTATGCTTTGTTCTCCAGATACTGCTGGGCTTATAGTAAAGTTTCTAAGAATATATATGTATATATAGGGTAAAGTTTCTTTTACTTATAGAGCCTATGTTTATATAACAAGCTGTTTTTATTAAAGTTCTCTGCGAAGTTTCTCACTCTTTGGGAGAATCAAATGCTAGCAGAACTTGTGATCAGCTGTTTTACTGAAAAGATGGTGTAGTGACTCGCTCTGTGCAAGAAATTGGATGAACCTTCTCACAAAGTATATTTAACTTGAAACAGCCTGTTCTACTGTGACTAAGTCTTCTGGGCCAAAATATTTTTTTTTTATGTTGAACTAGAATTAGTTTGACCTCAGACATTTTACTCACAAATGTAATTTAACATTATGCTGCTCTTTCCCTGTGCTGCTGAGAGGATTGCATCAGTTAGAAAATAAAACATGACTAGTTACATTTTTGTTGCTTCACATGACTTCAAAACTGAAAAAAAAGCCACAAATCCAACTTTTTAAACCTTTTCTGTGCTAGTTTAGACTCCATAAAAATTTGAGTCCTGCTTGTAAAAAGTTTAAAAGTACACATGTTTTTCTTCTTCAGATAATGTCTCCCACGGCATTGTTTTTGGCTGCAAAAGTGGAAGAACAGCCACGGAAACTTGAACATGTTATTAAAGTAGCAAATGCCTGTCTTCATCCTCAAGAGCCACAACTGGATACAAAGAGTGATGTAGGTGGAAGTTATGGTTTCAAAGATACATGGCTTGAAAGATGACATTTCATCTAATGATTTGTTACACTGTCTTACTGGGTTTTTGCTGTCTGCAGCCTAGAAAAAAGCCTTTGTTTTTACGCCATTTAAATCTTTCTGTTGCTTAATGTAATTTCTTAGACTCACTTATTTGTTATGAAACTTGAAGAGATTGCTCCATCTTGAAATTCTTATAGCACCCACCTGACTTCCCAAAAATGCTTTGCTGCAATAGATTGTGTGAGATCCAGACTAAGTTAATCTTCCTGTGAGTGACAGGCAGCTGTAACTGAATTTTGTAGCAATGCTTGTATTGGAGGAAGATAGTAACCCCACTGTGAAGTGTTAAGAATTGTCAGTGCTCACTGGCTTGCGTACTGGTCTTGTGTTGCCAGTGCTGGTGTCAAAGAGGCAGTGTGTGAATAAAGTTCTGAGGCAATTGATTTCTGTGTCTTCACCTGTCTGCTTGTTTGTTTCAGGCATACCTTCAACAAGCCCAAGAGCTGGTTATACTTGAAACAATAATGCTTCAGACTTTAGGTATGTATTTCTAAATACCTGCTGTGCAGCCAACTTGACATGAAGAGGTAGTGGGACCCAAGTAACTGGATTTTTGATGTGCTATTGGTACACTAGAATTTAACTGTTTCCATGTATAACTTCTGACCTGTGAACTTAGTTTCGTGTTAGCAGTTCTGCTGTGTTCACTGTGGAGAAAAAAGGTGTGTCTGTACTTGTGAAAGAGATGTTTCTGACAGTTTGAGTTCGAAATGTGTAGGCTTCCAAACTGATTTTGCTCTGAGTAGTAATTACATTGACATTTCTTCCATAAGGTAACATGGTGTAGTAGGCTGGCTCTGTGTGTCGTGAAGCAGTTGGAAAGAGCTTTGTACCAAATGCCTTTCTGTAGAAAAACATTACATAATTGAGCAGGTGTGAGTCTGAACAACACAAGTTGTATGTAACCATTTAATGGATTCAGATGATTCCAAAATTTGAAGTGGAATGTTCTGTCAAGAAACTCTTCTGGCTTTAAAATACTGTGGAGACAATTACAGCCAGCAGGCCTGAGAACAGTGACTTGCTCAGATATTCTTAAATACCACTTGGGGTATATTGTTAAAAAAAAAAAGCTCACAGTAGTGACCTAATTCTTAAAACAATGTCATAAGCCAAGAAAGGTTTCTTAAGTCACTGATCTACAAATTGACTTAATTTGTATTTTCATACATGCAGCATGTTTAAGTGCTAGAAATCAATTAGTAGAAGTACACATGCACACACACATTTCAGTGTGTTTGCAGTACAGTTTTTACTGACTTATTAACTCGCTAGAAATTGTTCAGATATATTCAGCTTTTAAAAATAAGTAATTTCCCAGGTTATGTATGTACAGGATTTGAGATTACTGGAGGAATATTTTAATAATGGATCACAGAGTGGGTTTACCATCTGCCATTCAGAAGTATGGAAAGGTAAAGAACAAAAGGCAGTTAAATAGTGTTACTTATTCTGCGGTGCAAAGGTTTAGCAAGTATTTTAGGTCTGTGGGGAAACATAAGGGGTTTGCTTTTTATTTTACAGATGCAAATGTGTAATTCTGAAATGTATTTGTAACTCTTCAGGTTTTGAGATTACCATTGAACATCCACACACAGATGTTGTGAAATGTACACAATTAGTGAGAGGTCAGTGACTTTTAACCACTTCTGTAAGTCCTTTTTTACCTTTCTAGTAAAATTTTAAAGTAATGTTCTTTGTCTAATATGATCTTTACCAACGATGTTATCTAAGGAGTGTGTTTAAAATTAATTATTAAAACCTTGACCTTAACCTTTAGAGATTCATAAAGAGTCCAGTCCTCTGTCCTTCATAATTTTTTTGTTTTCTTGTTAGCTTTAATTTAATAATACCTGTTCCATGTGTTCTGGAATGGCAGAAGCAGTCAGCAGTTGCAAACTGATTGGCCAGATACACAGTATCATTCTGAGTTGCTGATTTTCACTCTGAAGTAGTTTTGCCGATTTATGGCTAATGCCAGCTTTTTGTCTTAGCCAATCTTTTCAGGTAATGGACTGAGGGATAAAGAGAGTGCATAGCAAGTCTGCTGTCACATGCAAATAGGTGTGACTAATTGTTTTTCTGGAGCAGTGTGTGCTTACTTGTTTTGGATGGTAGCACAAAAGCCCAAACCTTTAGTTAAATATACCCTGTAACTTGTATGCAGCTCATTAATGTGACTGGCTAGAAACCTGATTTGTTCTTTATATTTTTGTGGCATTTTGGCATGTCTTTAATTCTTAAACTGGTTTCTTTTGGAGCTTTAAAAAGAGATTAAAACACCCTCTTATAAGATGTAGGATGAAAAACATTAGGAATCAGTTGTAAAAGCATCTAAAATAAGCTTTTCACTTTGCGTTTCTTAAGCAATAATTGTTTTGAAATTATTAGACCATGGTTGTTAGTCTTTAGTCATTAGCTGGTTTTGCAGTGAAAAATGCAAAGTTAAGTGCTTCAAAGTTTTTGGTGGTTTTTCTTTTCTCTCTATAAAATATATGAAAGTTAGGTACAGCCTAATCCTGTTAACTAGATTTGTTTTGTAGTAATACTGGAATTAATGGTGTTCTTTCAAGGAAGAGTGTCTCTTATTTGCTGTAGCTTACTGGTGTAGTGTCTTCAGACACTGAGTGGGACTGCTGCTGTAAATTATTTGCATATAAAGTAGTTTTATTGCTATTCTTGCTGTAAGGTAATGATTCTCTGCTTTCTGCCCAGATTTGGTTGTGACTTGGTGCATGAGTCCAGTTGCACCTGAAGTCTCAGGAGTCTGCACCAGCAGCTCTGTAGGGCTTTGCTTTGGGTTTTCTTAGCTGTTGCTCACTGTGAATGTGAACACGTTTTACTGTCTTGGGGAGCCCCTGTACTTCTGCTTGGTGTTTGGGGCTGTGGGGAGGGGTGGGGGCAATGTTGTATTGCCTCAGGATTTCCACATCAATGTGTGTCACTCAAGCCTATAGGCACACTGCTACACAAACTGGATTTCCTTTAGTCAAGGGTAGATACCAGTCTAAGGCAGTTCAGCTTTTCCCTTTGTGTTTTGTGTGCTAATTTTTTGTACTGACAAAATTCATACTTTGAAGATACTGTGAATTTTTAAATTTGACATCTTAAAACTAATATTTAATGCCAGCAGACTTGAAAAAATACTTAGAAGTCTAAAGTGATATCAAGTCTTGAAATCTGAAGACTTCAGTGAGGGCTGAAAATCCATGTAGCTCAAGGACTGGTGCAAAGTGCATGTAATGTCTCTGATGTTTGAAAACTGCTCATTCAAGGAGGTGTGCTCCTTAGTGTGTGTGCATGCAAGTGGAATCCTTGGGAGCACGTGTCCCTAGGAATGGTGTAGACTGTGAACACATGATTTGAGTATCTTATATTAAAATAAGAAAAAGGAAACTAATTAACTAATTCATTTAAAACATCAGGCATGACACCTGAAGTCATGCGTGCAAGTCAAGCAAGGACAGAATAATTGCCGTGGAACATTGGTTTTATGTATTGAGAGGACAAAGATACGGGCCTGTGGGCACAGTGATTATCTTCAAAGACACAGTGGTGGGAGTTTAGTTCTCTATCCCTGAACATTTATTTATTTATTGGACAGTGTGGGTTTTCAGTGTCAGTAGATGCAACACTCAGATATCTGAGTCCTGAAGCTTTCAAAATACACCTAAGATTTCTCAGTGTTAAACCTTTACTGCTAAAGGGATTGACTGAGAAGTTAAAGAAATCCAAGGTTACTTCATCCAGTTCTTGTAACGTCGTCTTGGACAAAAAGCACCATTTCAGAAGGCAGAGATACCTTTCTTGATTAGGATGATTAACTTTACCAAGACTGGTAGGATTAAAACCTCCAGCTGTGTGTTTGGGGAGAAGAGGAAGGCAGGAATGTAATGTCTGACTGTATCAAAAAAGAGGCTGCAAAGTTAGCTGAGGTCTGTGAGTGTACTTCAGAATTTGGCTTAGGGTTTGTGCACTGCATTGTCATATGGTGAGAAAGGGCCCTTTTGCTGGCTAAACTGCAGTGCCTCAGAGGATGGCTGATTTTCTCCATCACTTTGCTGTCCTGCATCCAGGGTAATGTGTTTTATGCAGTCACTGTTACCTGTTAATAAGCTGTAAGCTATCTGCTTTAAAAACAAAATGAAAAAAATAAAAATAACACCCAGGTTGTGTTGATGATGCCCAAAAAATTCAGCCAAGTCATTTGTCAGAAGACTGTCTAGTCTGGCAATGGCACAGCAGAATCAATTACTGGAAGCTGAAGATGAACTAGTAAGTGGGAATTGGTGCAAATAAATATAATTGCTTCAACATACAACTAAAGAAAAAATGAATTCTTCTCTAAGATTGAAAGCCTTTTTGAAGGTATTATTAGACAACACAGATCCTTGCAGAGAAGGGGTGACTGGATGGATACATAATGACTCATGATGTTCAGGCATACAATATCTAGTTATTCCTTCTGGTGTTCAGAGGCTTATGGGTTAATGAAATTGTTCCATCTTTGCAGTTTGGTCAGTATAGCAGACAAGGAAAATGGTGTGGGCTTAGTATTTTTTCTGCACCATTCTTCCTCAGTGTCAAGAGACTGAGAAGAGGAGACAGGACCATCATTCCTTAGGATCCCACAGGTCCAAGGAATCTGAAGGCAGTGGATATGTGAGGGCCTGTCAGCAAGCTTCAGTGCCCATTCCAAGAATGCTCCAGGAGTGAAGAGAAGAAAGGAAAAAAAGAAAAGGGGGGGGAAACCCCACCAAAATACCAAAAACTGTTCTGATGTCACACTGCCTTGCTGCCCTCAACACTATTTGAATGATCAGCAGTGAAACTGCCCTGGTGCCAAGACCATGGCATGATCCTCTTATGCTCTGGTGCAAAATTGGTCTGTTCTCAGCCTGCTTCTGGTGAAACTTGGAATCTGTATCCTCATCTCCATCTTGGGAAGGCTTCAACCACTCCTTTCTCTGTACTGGAACACAACGTTTTGGAACGGGAGATGGGATCTCAAGATTTCTAGGATTGTTCTCGCTACTCTGCAGGTTATCAGGTATCTCGAACACCCATGATCCTTACTAATCTTTTGTGGAAATTGCACTGTCAAATCCTTCAAATATCCCATAGTATCTGTGTGCACAGGTGCTATTGTTTAAATCAGGCTGAGAAAGACAAAGTCAGCAGAAGAGGAAGTGAAAATGCATCAGCTTTTTCAGAGGGTGTTCTCATGAGGAAAATTTAAATCTTAGTGGTGTGGAAAGATGTGAAACACCAGCTGCACTCCAGCACTGCTACAGGTGGCCTTCCCATTCTGAACTTTGACCTCAGGCTTTTCTGGGCCTGTTCCCAAGCCTTAAACACTTTCAAGAAAGTAAAGCCACCAGGACTGCTCAGACCTGAATTCCTACACCATGGCCTCCTCCAGCCCTTTCCAGATACAACAGGCACCCACCAGCATCCCTCTGTTCAGAGCCTGGGGCTTTTTGCTTTTGCCGGAAGGACTTCAGCAAGCTTCTCACTTCTGATGCTGACTGGCTTATCTGCAGTCTCCTCTTTCTGGGGAATGCTCACACGTTGTCAGGGTCCAGGCATAGCCAGTACCAGCTCCTAATGGGACTTGGCAGTCACGTTTTCATGAGCATCCCAAGATCCAAGATAAGCTGTGTTGAAGAAAAGACTCAGGTATCTTGGAATTGCAAGTGGTTGAATTGTGTGGCTATGCCCAATAAAAAGCATTTTGGCTTCCAGCTGGCATTTTCTTGCAGACAGCCTTTTGGAAGGTGTGTCAGACAGCAAGTCCTGTTTCAAAATATTGATTGCTATTTCACTAATCCCTGTCTTATGGCTGCTTCTGCAGCAAGTGAGACAGGATGGATGTTTTAAATCTCTCCTGAATGCTAAAATTTTAAACTGGTCATTCATGGCTGGTGTCGTAGCCATTGGTCCTGCAGCTTGTGAGTTATAAGAGCAGCTCTGCTGGCTTGTTTTAGTCTCTGCTTCAAGATGATTTATATTTGGAGATGCACTTTCCACTACTATAATGGAAATAAACCACCAAAATACAGGAACCAAAATTCATTAGATTTGATTTCACTGATGGATTCTGCTAAACCAAAGCTGCCCTACATAGAAGAGTTTGGGACGGATATTTTCAGTTGTGCCTTGTGTTATCAAGGGCTTTAGTTGTGAGCTGACATTTCTTGCTGGTTTTGGCAATGATTATTATTTAGCTGTAAATAAGTAGAAACAGAATCACACTACTTGTAGTATAGGTAAGGCATTTAACACAGTAATTTTTGATTGAGGCTAAAGTGTGTGTTTCAAGATGTGATTCTTTTCTTCCAGGTATGTGTTTTGATTTACTCAACTTTCAAGCTGATGTTAAATAGAAGTTTTCTGGCATCTGCTTTTCTTCCTTGTTCAAAAGGGACATTTCAGTGAGAGTAGAGATGCTTCTTGGTCTCGCTCCCTTAATTCAAACATGTAACTTTACAGAGTATATAAATCATTGAAGATCCTTTAGGCATTGCTTTGATGAAAAATGAAGAGCAAGACATCAATTTCAGTCTTACTCAACCATTGTGTGTTATTTGTTATGACAGTCTCATTTCACTCTTTTTTTTTTTTTTTAATTCCACCTTACATTTTTTTAGATGGGAGGGAGAGGTTGAACTACATGGGTTTTGGCATGCAATTACTATTCCAGTGTGCAAACTAAATATTATAGTATAATACATTGTCAGTTCACCTTCTGATTATTATGGATTAGTAGAATTCGTATTTAGGAACAGATCCTGGTACTTTGCTACTTCCACATTCTTCTCAGATTATGGCACTGCCTGGCTGTGTCGCAGAAAGATAAATCTGAATTTTATTCCTTGGCAATCATTAGAAGTTGACTTAAATCATGTTTTAATATGCTTTTTAAAAATTAAATTTTAAACGCCACTGTAGTATTTCTCAAACTTTATAGAAATAGTTTATTAAAATAAAAGTTTAACAAGTATTCCCTTTGACGTAAAATTCAACACTACGCTTTCTGCAGGTAGCACTGATTTCAAGTGATAGTGTCAAAGTAAGAATTCAATGAAGGCTGCATTCAATCTGCGGTTAAACCCCTTGTGCCCAGCTATTCCATTAAATGCATGTTACAGTAAGTTCTCTTACCTGAGTGAGGAGAATTGGGGTGTCACTCCAGGGGGTCAGCATTCTGTGCCTGTAACAGCCTAAGTCAGTTTTTCATTTCTGGCATGTTGCAGTCCTGTGGTTTGTTTTGGTATTTTTTTTCTGACTAACTCAAATGAATTTGTCTGTTTCCTATCGAAGCTTTGCCATAGGTTTAACAAATGTGGAACAAAATGTTACGACTACAGTGCTCTTAATTGGAAGGAGCAGAAAACTCTGAATTTTTTTCCCATGTAGCATGGGGGCTTGCTGTGTTACAGGGCTTTGGGAAAGAGATGTGGCTGTTTGCGGGGAGGTGGGAGGGTGTCCTGCCATGCTCCTCACCAAGAGCAGGACAAGTGCTGTGCTGTGAATTGGCTGGGACTGACTGCCTGCTGCTCTCCCAGGTTAAGGCAGGGATCCCCTGCAGGTGAGGGTGGGGAAGCAGCGCTTCCCAGAGGAGAGTGCTCACCTGTGAGGTGTTGGAGGGGTACATCAGCAGAGGGGAACTGTCCTGTGGGCTGTACAGGGGGAGGGAGGGGCACTGATGGGAGTGACAGGTCCAGCTCCAGTGCTGAGTGTAACAGCCTCTTCTGAGTCTCAGAAAAGATTATTTTTAAGGCTAGTTAGCTGAAGTCAGACCATTTCTTTAGAAATACCCAGAAGTGATTTTGGAAGGTAAAACTGCTTGAATTCTGGAATGAACCTGACAAGTTAGTGCAGCTCTTTAATCTCTCTGTTTTTCTTTTCTTACAGCAAGCAAGGATTTGGCACAGACATCCTATTTCATGGCTACCAACAGGTTGTTATCCTGAACCTCTTTGTTGCACTGTTGTAGCACACTATAGCTTCCTTTACTGCAGGGCCCCCTGATGTGTCTTACCCTTGTTGCAGCGGGGGACTGGGCCACCTCCAGTGGTGGTACCTCCCCGCCTGCAGTGCGGTGTATTGGACAAGGGCCTGACGGCACAAAGGGCTTAAATGCACAATGAGAAGTGTAGTGGTGCTTTCTGATGACTTTTTCTCGATTGTGAGTGCATAAGTCTAAAACTGGTAGCCTGAATAGCAGCTAAAGATTACAAAGAGATAAACTTAACCTAGAAATCCGAGCATCTTGGTAAGTACAAAACTATTTTTAGTTTACACTTGTAGTTAATGGCAGTTTTCTCTTAACTTTAAGTATATTGATCCAGTCTTAACTTATAAAATTCTAGTGGGCCTAAGATATTTTCAAATAGCTGATTTTTCTTTGTAGATAGACTAGTACTCACACAATGTTATTTCTTTTAGAGACAGCTCTTTAATCTTAATATATAGTCTTAAAACTTAAGTACTTAGATAAATTTATAGTTCTGGGATTTCAGATGGGTGTTTTATAGACACAGCCTGTAATAGAAAGAATTAAAGAGCAGACTTCAGTCTAGATTTTTTGATTACTTCAATTTGCCTCTTGCAAAACTACTTCACCTTTATTTAAGAGGATTACATTTTGTGTAGATACTGTTTTTAAACAGTATCTTCTGGTTATTAGAACTGTTCAAAATAAATAAATAAATCCTGGTGGTTCCTTGATGGGAAAGATTCTGTACTTAAAAAGCTGTTAAGAGAAGTTATGCTAGCGCAGTGAAAGTGAAGCAATGTGTTTGTGGTGCTGGAAGCTGAAGACAAGGTCACAAATGTCACAAATCCGGGCCTGGTGAAAGCAAAGCCCACAAGTAACTGACCTGGCTTCTGTGGAACTGCTGGGGATCTTGATTGTCTCATTCAGAGACTGCACAATCAGCTCTGTGCATTTTACTGCAGAATTTTAATTGACCATATTATACTGCCCTTTTTAGTACTTAAGTACAGTAGAATAACTGCTACATTTATTTACTGTTAATCAGGCTTTTGATAGCAAAACCAAATTAAACTTTTCTACCAGATAAATGCCCTACCCATTGTTTTCTTAGGGCAGTTAAGATATCTTATGAATTTATTCAACAAAATGTTTAATTGCTGTTGATTGAGAAGCTGTCTCATTCTGTATGTTAATGGTTGATTTGTCTGGGTTTTCTGTTTTACATGTTTGATTTCCTTTGGTTCCTCATTACGAAATTTGTGCAACAGCCTTCACCTTACCACATTCTGTCTTCAGTACAAGCCTACAGTGATAGCATGTGTGTGCATTCACTTGGCCTGCAAGTGGTCCAACTGGGAGATTCCAGTATCCACTGATGGAAAACACTGGTGGGAATATGTAGATCCCTCAGTTACTCTAGAACTACTAGATGGTAAGTCATATTCCTTTCTCATTTTGAAATTCAAGAGTTTATTCATGTAAGGATGGGAACATAGTATGTAGTGAGAGCTTTCAGCTGAAATTAAGTCTCACTGACTTCGTGTACTGTATCTTCAGTGAAAGAGAGGGATAGGAGTGGGGAGAACTTCAGAAGACAAACTTGGTTTTGAGACTTTAGTTTCATGCTCTTGGCTGGGGTGTCCACGTACCTTTTGGAGGTGCAGGATAGAATCCTTCTTTTAAATACTTTTCAGAACCGAGAGAGAGATGGAAATCTGTCAGTGCAATTTCATGCAGCCTGATTGGTTCAGGTACCTCAGTGTTGTTTCAGTGACAGTGTTCATAAGGCTGTACGTAAAATTGCTGTGTTTATGAAGGCAGTTCTATGTTAACAGTTTGGTACAGCTTGTGGGATCTCAGACTGTGGTAAAATATTTTTTCTTGTCAAATGGCTTCTTTCCTGAAGAAAGCATACACCTAGAACACCAAATACCTAGAAGTTTATTGTCTTCTAAGATAGTACTTACTACAATGAAGTCTGAATTTAGGGCCCAGATGTGCTGCTGTAGTGGAGTTGGGAGCTCCTGTGGCTTTCAGATCTGTGCGTTGGGCTTTGTTGGTCCTGGAGTGAAACATTTGTTTCAGATTAGTGGTGGTGATCTCCAGCCTTCAGATGGCCCAGCACTGACTCCCTGTACCTGCTGCTTTCCTCTGCTGAGCTGTTCTTAAGGGCAATTTGGGGGTGTTTTTTGAAGTGAGAAATTTAGTAGATGTCATGGGAAGCACAGAACTAGTGTGAGCTTCAAAGTGCAGGCTGAAACATCTCTGTCTTACTGGGCTTCTTTAAGCTGTAGCTGCAGTTCCAAACACCAGACTGCATCCTTCCCCCCTGGTTGTGGGTTTGTGGCTTCGGTAAGCATGCATTGTTTGCATTTGTAGAATCCCACGAGGGAATGCTGTGAGCTTCTTGTAAGCATCACTTAATTCTTCAAGCATTTATGGAGCTGGGGTGTTTAAGAGACTCGGGTAGACCAAAGGGCTGAGGTAGTTTTGCACTTGGGAGCAGCTGAGGTTATGACTTGCTTGTGGAGTTCTGGAGAAGCCAGTTCTTCCACACCTGTAAAATGTGTACATTTGCATTCAAATTCTGACTGTACCCAGTTATTTTTAGCTTATGACTAGAATTGAGTCTCAGTGGAAAGTAATTTTATTTACAGCTGATAAGCATGGGGACCTGTATTTTCCTGTGGGCATACTAATTGCAAGGATCTGTGTTTTATTAACACAGCCAGCTACTCTGTCTGGAACACAAATTATTTAAAACCTGTTGTTTGAAACAGAGTCCTTCCAAAGGTCTGATGCCTGTGGTTTGTACAGAGCTTTTACTTAGTTGTTCCTGAAGTTTGATGGAATGACTGACTTAGACTTAGTGACTTAGAAATTTGTACTTTCAAGGAAGCTTAACTCCATACAGAAAATGTCCAGGCTGAATGGCAAGTATGTTGTTTTAGGAACTGTTGTTTCTATAGTTTTTGGTCTAACAAATCAAGGTTATGCAAGAGTAAAAACAAAATATTATAGTTAAACCTGTTTTTCGGAATGTGTGTAGTGGTCAGAAGTCTGTCCCAGTGAAACACTGTAGACTTTTTTGTTCAACACTTGCCTAACAATTTTTTTATTAAAATATTAAATCAGCTCATGCACAGACTGTAGTAACTACTGCAAAAGCTGTATGACCTTAGACTAAGTTTTACCTGTTTTTAACAGAATCAGATGTAAAAATGGCTTGTCTTTTTCTTATGCAGAGCTAACTCACGAGTTTCTGCAAATACTGGAGAAAACACCTAGCAGGCTCAAGAGAATTAGAAATTGGCGGGTAAGAAATTTTCCTGTAACAGTGTCTAGCGAGAAGAGCTGCACTTCTAGGAGAAT
>NC_138787.1:36748671-36791171 GCF_965178545.1 Coloeus monedula
TCTCCGCTGCTGCCTAACTGGTTGTATGTATGCTGGGCATGCAGTACCTAAGTCAGATGCTGCTTTGTTATAATTAGGACAGCAAATTTTGTTTTCTGTTTGGTACTTGCTGTTACATATTGCATGTAATGTATGGCACTGTTAAGGGAAAAAAATTGGAGTCAAAGTGCCTGGAAAGTTAGGTCTGCTCTGTAGCACTGTGAGATTGTTGACATCTGCCGAGGTTGGAGAGCTCAGTAAGCAGGAAATGGGGTGTCACTCTGAGTGGTAGTTTACCATTATCCTGGCATCCTAATGAAGTGTCTGCAGTGCACAGAGCTTCTGGATGGCATCTTAACGCACGGCTAAGCAAAAGCACTTCTCTCCTTGTCACTGTCATCCATCTGCCTGCACCCTACTGTAGCCAATGGGATGGAACCATGCTACAATGTGCTATAAGCCATTTAGAGTTGCACATTGCATAATCAGTCCCATCAAATATGTAAAAAATGACTATTATTGGTTATTTCCCTCAAACTCTGGCACCTGGAGCTTGATACATTAAAGTTTAACTTTTCTAAATGCTGGTTTTTCCCATTAATTCCACATATATTTTTGTTAAATTGGAGTGAGTTGTGAACTCATTGTCTTGGGTCTTGCTAGTGGATCACAAAAGTTGTATGAATATTCATTGCAAATTCCACTTTATATCACATAGGATGAATTTATCAATTGCCCAGATAGTGCGGTTTCACACAATTCTCATTTTCTTTTGCGACAACTAATTCTGAGGCATGAATAAAAAGTAAATCAATTCAGATTGCAAATTGCTTATTTTCTTTATAGCTAATATTCGTTAGTTTCAACACTTCTTATAGATTTTTTTTAAAACCAAGAAGATATTTTACAATATAACTGCAATAGAGGATTGCCACAGTGTACTGTGAGTGATTAAAATTGGGACTTTTATGTTACATGCAGTAACATTAAAATATCCTGACATTAAAAGTGGTATGAATAAGTGATTTATATATTAATACATTAAAACCTGTGTATCTTAGCCAGCATGACTTCCAGAATATGAAGACTTACCAAATGAAAGCAGAGTTTTGGGCAGTTGATGTGTCTGGGGAAAAAAAAAAAAAAAAATTAAGCCAACAGAGTACTCCCTTTTAAGCAAGTTTTCATTCCCTGATAACACCGCAGCTATCAAGGACTGGGGTTAAGCATTGTGTGACAGAGCAAGCTTCTAAAATGGGCAAGAGCAAGATGAATTGGCTAAGTCGGGTGTTTATTTATACAAACAAGAGGGCAGAACATAATTTAGTTGCATCAGGAATTTTTCACAGACATTAAAACTATAGCAAACATAACAGCAGGGATGCTTGCACAGCAGCACAGTGGGGAAGCTCACAGAGCGTCTGCCCACACTCCGGCTGGCTGTAGCCAGCGCCATAAGTCTCACAATTTCATTAGCACTCGAAAATCCACCTAAACCACCCCGTTCTGATTAAAAAAATATAAAAGGAATGAAATAAACAACCCAAAAACTAAGCAAAAAAAGCCCCAGACAAGACCCGTCTTTCTCTCGGCAGCCGAATCAGTTGCGAATTGTTGGAAAAACTCTTGGCAGGCAGATTTTGCTGTAGCAACAGTGTGTGACGTTTTAACCACAGCAGAAATCGTATCCAAAAAAACAGAACAAGGTGAGAAGAGCCTGTAAGAAAATCAGGGAAAACCATGCCTAAAAAAGCCAACAACAACAATCAATAGTTTGATATTTTATGCAGGATCATAAATCACTGGGTTTTTTTCAGCAGTTCAGCCGTGAGGCTTGAAAGCATAAAAAGAAACCATGGCTTGTGATAAAATTAGGCATTAATGTGAGGCATAAATGCCATTTAACATTAAACATGCACAAGCCACCAAAATGCCTGGAAAAAGGGAAATGGGCGCTATAGTAAAACTATACAAAGTAAATCGGACATGAATAATGCAGCAGGTCTGAGGAGGGTCACGGGTCAGACCCCAGTACCTTACAAAATAATGAATGCATGTCAGGTTAGAGACATCCATCCCTTCCTAGCCAACGTGAGCTATTGGAGATAAACCCTGGACTTCCTGTTCTGAAACAAAGTGGCTTGTTGTAAACATCTATGTCCATTTAAAATTAATGATTAAAAGAAAGATTCGGTGGGATTCGCTTAAGTATTCTTTATGGACACAAGTGCTAAAGGTTACTTTCTTCATTCATTTTTACCCAGCCACTGTTAATGTTAGAGACACGTCATGTTTTCTTCTGTGCCCAAATGTTTATCCAGAGCTCATTTACAAAAGGGCTTATATAATAGTAAGAGGGTTTTTTTTTCAATGCATTCTTCGTTTAGATATAAACAGGAGAGCATCTCCACGGTTTTGCTCTGTTAAAGGGAGCCAGCCCTATTTTTAAAGACGGTAACCCAAATTCTAAATATATTTTCTATGATTCTTTTACACGGCAAAACCATCTGTGGTTCCCTTCAGAGTATCCTGATCTGCTGAAATTATCCCCTACGTCTCTCAAAATTTCCCCCCAAAAATGCATGAAGGATTAACTCTCCTCTCATTCTTTATTTTATATATGTCCTTATGATAACTTTCCCTTCCAAAATTTTCGTGGGGAAAAGAGGGTCTAACTTTCCAAAATGGTTGTTTTTTCTCCCTCAGATTTTCACCAATTTTTTTAAAAATAAAAATAATATAATTAAAACCAATATTGTTTCCTTCCATCACAACTGCTCTGCTTCCTTTACTAGACTTAGGTGGAGAATTTAACAGCTGTTCAGAGTGTTTTCCTTCCTTTTCACCCTGCACTGCTGGGCTTCCTGATGCAGCACAGAGAAGGGGAATAACTTTTCCCCACCTATTTATAAAAACCCATGTTTAAGGATTTCCTCCCTCCACTTGTGCATGGTACAGAAAAAAACCTAAAAAAAATAATTTCATTAAAAAGTCTTTCTACTCAGGGATCTGAAAGAGAAAAATTTCTAGGAATGTGGAACTGAAGGCTTTACAGAAATAAAGCGAATACATAGGTATTGCAAATGAAACATAAGATCTTGCATCTGATCTGTTAAATATTCCATCAACAAGGTCAAGAGTAAAGACAAGCCCAGCCACAAAAACTGAAGCGAGAGTAAGCTTTAATAAAAAAAATGAACAGTTTATCCTCTTCAGCTTCTCAAGTGGAAAAACAAATTCTTTTATACTAGAGAAAAATCAAGCGTGTATAGAGCATTTAAAAAAACCCACGGATATCAACCATTTTAATGAAAGAGTACCCAATATTTTCATGGAACTATAAAAGGGAGCAAGACTAAGTGTTATGGCAAAAAGCCTGGGCTCAGCAGCTTTGTGTGGGAAATGGTGAAATGTGACTGTGATTTATAATGAGAAAAGGTATCTACAACATACAATTTTCTACCTAGCTGCAAATAATAATTCATAGTGATGTCCCTTCCAGATAAAATACCTTTGCAATGTAGGACTCATGTGGTAAAATGATCATGATAAATGTCAGACCAGTGCAGGTAACGGCTTTACAAACCATTAAGATTAGCTGGCTCTTTTTTTTTTGATGATAACAGTAACCATGCTGTGATTCTATGTGGTAATAATATCTCAGTACTGATAAATGCCAGAGCCAGGCAGAGGTGTTTATCATTCCCAGTTCTGAAATGCTGACTAAAGTTACCACATGTTGCCTGTTTTTTTCTTCTTTTACAATAGACTAACAATTAACAAATAGACCAATGTACAGCATAATTTTATGCAAAATTTCTATGGTTTTTGTGCTTTATTGCCTACCTAAATATCCCTATGTCCCAATACTGATGACTTTGGTACAGCAAGCCCTAAAACAAAGCTTTCTACCCTTGCCATTCTCTCAATAAATAATTTTCTTATAAATTAATACTGGGGGGGGGGGGGGGGGCGTTATTTTATTTCTTTTACAAATACACCTCACAAAGAATTGCAGCCTCTGTAAGCAGCAGAGGCTGTAGGGATGTGGTTCCCTATCTGGTATCTGTGTTAATCAACACAGAGCAAAACCACTTCCATCAAGAGAACACGATAAAGTCTTACTGTACAACACTTCCTTGTAAATACTCTGCAACAAAGAGTGAGCCCTTCCTTCCACTGAGCTTGTCCCTGCCTCAGTGTCTTAGTTCCACTCAAGCCCATTGAATTCTCAGAGAAAAAACCAACCCAAACCAGAATTAAAGATTAAACTACTGGAGAATCTTTGTTTGCGAAGTTGCAGCAGAGGCAAGGCAGCCCCAATATAAATATAACTAATCTGGTGAGATCATAGCATGTCTTGTCACAGCATGTCCAGAGAAGGACAGTGGAGCTGGGGAAGGGTCTGGGGCACAAGTCTGGTGAGGAGCAGCTGAGGGAGCTGGTTGTGTTTAGCTGGAGAGAAGGAGACTACAGGAGGGACCTTAGTCCCTCTCTGTAATGAGCTGGCAGGAGGTTGTAGCAAGGTAGAGGTCAGTCTCTTCTCCCAGGTAACAAGTCACAGATTGAAAGGAAATGGCCTCAAGTAGTGCCAGTAGAGGTTTAAGTTATATATTAGGGAAAATTTCTTCATTAGAGGGATTGCTAAGCATTAGAACAGGCTGTCCAGAGCAGTGGTTGAGTCACCATCCCTGGAGGGATTTAAAAGCCATGTGGATGTGGCACTCGAGGACACGGTTTAGCCCTGGACTTGGCAGTGCTGTGTTAAAGGCTGGACTCAATGATCTTGGAGGACTTTTCCAAACTAAATGATTCTGTAATTTTATTTACGCATACCAAGCAGCACAAATAAAAAGCTCAGAGAATTTGCACCTACTTCCTATAATAAATTAACTCCTGCAAATTTCGTATCATTTTCATTTGTAGCTTCAGACCTATTTCCACTGGACAGTTCACCCATAGAACAAAAATGAACAGTAGTATTGGCTTGTGGCAGAAAACATCAAGGGATGACTGCAAGACTGGAGGAGGTTGTGCTGTTCAGAAGTCAAGGGTTTTTGTAGGTCAAACCAGAAAAAGAGAGAAATACACAGAAAGTGTGCTCTTCATATTTGTTTAACTTCATTATCACTATTGTCAGTTGCTTGACTTCCTACAGAATAAATCCATAAGAAAGTTTGGGGTTTTTTTTACTGGTAAATACCTCTGCACTGACTCCTTTGAGCTCTTTGTCTTCCATGTCTATATGATTGTTAAAATTAAAAACAATTTCAGTATAAACATCTATGTCTGTAGGTGTGAAGTATTAAACTCAACAGGAATTAGCAATACATGCTGAGGAAGAATATTATCCTAGTAATTTTAATTTTTAAATTAAGCTTGATTGCAGGAAAATTTTAGCTTGAAATTTTTTTTTGGTGAAACCTTTAAATGAAGTCACTAATCACCACGTATGCTTATGCAGCACCTACTGCAACTGGGATTTAATCCTGATTGAGATCTCTGAGTGTTAGGGTAATATGAATATTAAAGAGGAACATATATGAAGAATGATAGGTGATAATTAAATCATAGATGATAAGATCAGAAAAGTGTTCTCAGGTTATCTAGGGCATGTAACATGCAAGATGTTTTCCCTACGTCAGACCTACTGGTACCTTATCTAATCTGTTCCTAAATTAAAGCACAGTTGTACATGACTTTGCTTTAGTTGCAACATCTTAGAAAAATCGGTGAAAGTATCAGCCAAATCTTCCCCACAAAACTATGAATCATGGTAAAACAGGAAGGTATACCTTAACAGAAAGGATAGAAATGTTCTCATCACCTCAAAGGAGAGATTAAAGCCCTTAGAGCTACATTCTTTTTTACTAATTCTTTACTACTAATTGTAAGTTTGAAATAAAATTTTTTTCCTGCAGAAATTCCAGTTGTGGGGTGTTGCAGGTATGAGAAAATAACTACAGTGGAATGGTTTCTCAAAATAATTGTTCACCAGGAAGGACTACTAAAAACAATAGCAAACCTTTTCATATTTCCGAACATGATGGGGTGTTAGGGACAGCAATTCATGAATATACTGGATCTAATCATGATGAGAATAAAAGGACAACAAGGATTACTTGGGAAGTTCATCCATCAGAGAAGCTGCACCATTGGAAAAACATAAGTTCAAAAGAGGGTTCCATTTAAGATGTGGGTCTCTTACTTCTTGGAGGTATTTTATCTAAGGAGGATGGTCGAGCAGTCTAATAAAATAAATTAAAAGTAGAAAAATACTTTTCTGTGAACCAGAAAATGCTTTCTTGAGATTAACAGAGAATTTTTAATCTTTGTAAACTACTCTTGTTCTCTGTTAAGGTGAAAGAAGGTATGAAATATTCTGGTTTTAACCACATATTCACAATGACTTTTCTTGTAAGGTACCAGCTACAACACTGTGCAAAGTAATGTCCTAATTTGGGACTCACGTGGTTATTTTCTCTTTTTTTTTTTCCCTTAGAAATCCAGGACAATGCCACTCGCATCAAATGCATAAGGAGCCTGGTAAAGAAGCTCCCTAGACCCAACTATGACACGATGAAAATCCTTTTTGAACACCTACAGAAGTAAGTAGAACTGTGGTACTGATGAATCAATAATTTTAAAAGGAATCGGTATGTGGTGTCCTAATACTATTGGAAATGTCACCCAAAACACCAAAGATAATTGCATTCTTTGGTAAAGCTGAGCACGATTTATGGTATCTATGTATAGCCTATTCCTGCACAAGAAATCAGGATGTCTAAGCAAAATCCCAAATTTTTCCTCTAGTAGAAAGCAGGACAATCCAATGCAGTCAAAAACATTGGGATTAACATGTTACAGGTGCACTGAATTGGGCAAATGCACCATATTCCAGATTGAATTCACCCAGTTTGATTGAATCTCTCCAGTAGTGGCCTTTTGGATGATCATGTTTTCAACATTGAGATCCCTGTTGTTCAACCACCTGTACTGATCTTGTGCTATGTTGAGGTCAGGAATTACCTCACTCAAGAAAACACACAATGTGCTCTTGTCCCTCACAAGGAGCTTGTGACAACACAGAACATCTAAGAAATGCTGAGGAGAGATTTGGAAGTGCATCTTTGCTCTCCTAATGTTGCTGAGATACCACAGAGGCAGAAAAACGACCCTGTGAGGTTCCCCCTTATCACTCCCCTGTGGTTTCCACACTCACTGAGCTGCATTTGCAAGAGATGTCAACCCAAAAAATCAACCCAGAGTCTCACGTTCACCTCAGGTTTTCTTCTTGTGCTTCATGGCATTAACAGTAAGAGCATAGACAGCTCACATGGCTCACTCAGGCACCCACTGCAGCTGTTTGACATGCAGGATGACCAGGGAGACCTCAGGATAGGGATATGTGAAGGGCAGGGTCCTGTGATCCTGCTTCTCCTTGCTGTTGGCACTACCCGTGCCATTTTCTACAGTGATTTTTCAGCCAAACTACTCCTAAAACTGAAGGGACATCAGGATCTGGGCCCCATCAAGGCACAGAGGAGTATTTCATCCCAGGAATGGTATACTGACCCCAGTGAGGGAGTGATAAAGGCTCCAAATCAAAGACCACTCTGAGCTTATAATGAATGATGCCTTTATAGTGGTCATTTCTTGGCATGTGCATGTAAGAGATGTAGATCCTTTATCTTGTTTTGCAGCTTCCAGCTGAAATGGCAAAATGAAGTCCATACAGTTGTGGGAATGTCCCCATTTCATTAAGCATGGAAGGATTTTAAGCAGTCCATAAAATGACTGAGTTTGGCCTTGCAGAAAAACAGTTTTCTGTGTGTTCATTTGATGTACTGTGTGCACACATTCTCTCCTTCAGCAGGTTATCTAGAGAAGGACGATAATTTATTACTGTCAATGGAAGAATAATAAGGGAAATTATTTCCTGGGAAGATCCTGAGTGCAAGAAGTGGGTACACGCTGTCAGCACAGATATGCCATATACAAAATTTACTGCACTCTGTGTGGCATTGATCTTAACCTGACAAAGTTTTGTTGCCATGTCTTAGGGGAGAGATATCAGGTATACATAATAAGTCTTTGATCTCATAGTTAAATCACTTGATTGAGGCTCAGGAGACGTGGGTTCAGTTCTTGGCTTTGACCGGATGTTCTGGGTGACCTTGGGTAAATCATTTAATCTCCCTGTGCCTTGGTTCCTTGTTTACAAAATGATGATAATACTTCCTTTGTCTGCCTTGGCTTTTTAGAGCATAATCTATTTGGGACAGCAATTGTTTCCTGCTGTGGATGTGTAGAATAATGGGCAAAACTGGACTGACACTGGTGGCTTTTTGGAGAAAAAGAAAATAAAAGGAAAAATAAAACCACTAAAATATGGGAAATAAAATACCAATAGTTCATCATGCAGTGGTACACCAAGGCAACACAGTGGCACAGAGTGATGGAAGGCAGGAAGATGTGACGGTGGGGCCATTTGGGGGTTTGAGCATTAGGGAAGTAATTGTCTGAGTCTCTCTGAAGAAGGTCAATCATCTTCTCTGCCTCAAACACATCCTCAGGAAAAGATAGGGCTATTCCATAAGCTTTGCTCCACTGGTATGGAAGCGACAGTAGAATAGATATTGAAAGCACAAAAAATCCCTCAAACAAGTAAAACATGTGTGTTCTCTTGAACTTGATGATGTTAAAGGCAGGGGTCACTCTGAATGACCTCATGGTTCCATAAACAAGAATGAAGTAGTGTACTTACATTTTCAGTAATGATGTGATGCTTATATTATGCAAATATGGACAATGTGCATTTGTTTGAATCAGTCTAGGAAACACGACTAGTTTGCAGAGGTTACAAAATGTAGAATTATATTAATTTTAGGGACAGTCTTCAGAAGAGGGGTGCCAATGTCCCCTTTGATCACAGGCCTTTCTCAGGGCAAATCACAGGAGTTTCAAAAGTTTCTGATTAGTTGGAAAAATAACTAAACTGGCTTTATTTGCAGCATATTACTGCAGTTTCTATATTTACTGGTAGAGATGGTTGGTCTTGCCCTGTGTTGAACTGGTTTTAAGGGGGTTCTGATGGGGAGAAGATGAAGGATTGCAGCTATGCTGTTTCCACGGCATTCCCCTCTTTCTCCTACCCTTCTCCTATTCCTTTCTTTCCTGTCAGATGGGCAGAACAGGGCCATACAGACCTGAACCATGGGGCTGTTTAAGCCTGTGACTTCTATACAGCATGTGAGAGCATCTGTCTCACTGACACAGCACGAGAATCCAACCTTTGCTTCATCCTAAGCCATTCTGCAGCAATCCAGCCTGCAGGAGCAGGTCCAGATCAAGCAGAAATAACAATGAGAAGTGCACTTCAGAAGGGTCCTCCTTAGAAACCCAGACAAAGCAGGTGATGAGAGAGTCTGTGAGAAAGGCCTGGCAGCAGGGACTAACACCCGTGCCATATATCTCTCTTAAACCAAGCTCTCTGAAGCTGCAAGAAGTCATAGTGCAGTGTATGAAGCCCACAGGAGGTGGATTAAAAGCAAAGCTTGGGGCTGCAGTACCTGTTCTTTTAAGTTTTTTGGGTTTGATGGGAAAAACCACAACCCACTGATGTCTCTGTTCATCTTTCCATGAAATCTCTTCTACTTAAAAGCAGAAAAGACAAAATATTGGGCTGAACAGACATGTCACATAGGTTTTGTAAATCTAATTCCATAAGGAATTGTTCTATTAGGACTCATTCTGAAAATAATTGAGCACATCTACTGTTAGGCTATTCATGCTTCTTCCCAAAGATGAGAAAACCAAACAAATAGACTTTACAAAGGAAAGAAACAAACCCAACCTAAGGAGGGATTTTCCTGAATAAAGGTCTACAGAAAACAGCCTGTTCTACTTGAACGTTTAGAAATATTTGCTTGCTCATTAGACAATATTTGTACAGCCTAGGTATTGCTGTCCTCTACACCAGTTCCACAGATCTCTTCTCTTTCCTCTTCCTTACTCTCATGGGACTTTTACTCCCAAACAAAGTGAGCTAATCACAGGTACCAGATAAAACTGATGCACCTTTCTGGTCCTATATTTTGGGTGCACACAGGACATCAAATGATGCTGAGACCTTGTCTTGACTCCCTGCACAAACATGAGCTAAGCACAACCAAATCCCTATCTGAGAAACCATTATTTGTACCCAGTAATTTACTCAAACAACTGTAATGCAAGTGAGGCAGAGGGAGAATTTCACTCTTTATAGTATTTTATGAACTGTTTTCACCACAGCACCTTGAGGTAGCTGTTACGCAGCCATTGGGAAACCAAGGCACGAGAAGTTTGAATGACTTAAAGTCTCGGCATGAGCCAGCAATACAATCTAAAAACCTGGAGGGGATTTTTTATTTGCACAGCCACTTCTCCAGTGGCCACAAAACTTCTCTTTTCTCCCTTATGCAAAATGCAGCAAGGAAGAGGAGCACCCTGGCTGGGTCCTCAGCACTGCGCTCTGAGCTGGCGAGGGCGGACGCTGCTCTGCTCCAGAAGCTGTGTGCCTGCATTATACAGCACTGTGCCTGAGCTAATAAGCTGTCCTTATTAATGTTAAATTAATGAATCTCAGCCTGCTCTGCTTATTAGGTTGAGCTCCGTGCCACCACAAGGCAGCTCTGCAACTCCCAGACCTGAGCTGTGTCACATCTGACCAGGCTGGAGCACAGGGCAGCCAAGCTCCAGTCTGGCTGTACCCATCCGTGTGGACACCCCTTCAAGGGGATGCATTAGAGAGAAAAACCCTCTCTTTGCTCCTGATTTCCCTGCACGAAGGCAGGATAATGCGTGTTATTTACAAAACTATAAAAGGGATGTTGAAATAATTAAACAGGAAGGCAGGGGCCAGCCCGACGCTCCCATCCCTCTCCCTTACGTGGAAAGCGCAGAACCCAGATGCCCAACTGTGGAAGATATTCTTCCAGCAGCAGCATCTGCCTCCTTGGCAGGCACTTCAGGCAGGTTGTCTGGGGAGCTCTGCAGTTGCCTCTTGGTTTGTCACGTGGATCTGTTAATGTGCCCTATCTGGCTGCCTTGTCCAGGCAGGAGCTGATTCCTTTTAATTCACCTTTGAATCCAAGAAACTCCCTTTATTTTGCTCCATTTTTCCCATACTCTACATTGCATGGCTAGGGATTCTCAGATGTCATCCAGGCTTTCTGCCCTTTCAGAGGGAGAATGATGATTTTCTTCCTGATTGCCTTCCTGCTCTGCCCAAATTCTTCATTCTTACTGATTGTTTGCATCGATTTCACTGGAAATATGCTCCTCATCAAGAGTAGAACTGTTTATCTAAGACAAACCCACTGATATTAATATATTATCTAACAAATGTCATAGGTATTCATCTTCAGCTGTTTTGCAAACCAACCAAACTTCCCCCATGTTCATAGGTTTGTGAACAGGAAAAAACATCCAACCTTGACAAATGGGGGGGAGGAACAATCCCCCCACCTCAAACCTCACAACTTGTGGCAGCTACATTCTGAAGAGCAAAGGTTTTTGCAAACTCTATACAGCTAAACAGACTTGTTTCTACCTATTAAAAAAAAGAAAATGAGCAAAGCCATGCAAAGCCAGCAGCCCACAGTAGCCTGCACACCAGGACACAATGACAATGTGATGACAAGTCCAGCAGCCAGTACCCAGAATTCCGAGGGAAAACCAGAAAATGAAGTTAAAGTACGGCATGTAGTAGTGCTAAGCAGGGGATGTCTGCAAACTTTTTTTTTTTTTTTTCTCCAAAGTTGGTGGAGTAAAGATGTAGCAAACATATGTGATTTTCACTTGCTAAACTACGTGTCATATCAGCAGTTTTCGGGCAGGCTCACGTATTAAATGTAGGCTCAAGAGAACCCTTTTCTGACACAGCAAAAGAACAGATTACACTAAGAACTGTGCAAGTTTTCTGTTAAGAAAAAAAAAATAATAATAAAGGTTAAAGCTACTTAAAACTAAAAACAATCCCCAGAATGGAAGGAGTATTTAAAAAAATTCTATTTGGGAAACCTCAGTGGATCTGTGGAAGACCTACAACCCAAAATGTGGAACGAGCCCTTAAGCTTTCCCTCAGGAAAAATGCTCAAATTCAGGGAGATGCAGAAGCCTTTAAATGAAGGCACAAGAAAGACTATTTGTGGAAATTATTTCCTGAATCAAGACCTTTCTTTATAATCAGGCAACTCATAAGCAGCTTTTGGTTTTCAGCCACAGGACAGCAGCAGGGAGAAAAGTTTAGCTGTGCTCCTACAAGCTTTGGGAGCAGCTACTGGAAATGTGAGGAGGAGAAACATCCTCTTGCACCAGGGCAGTAAGTAGGTGGACTGACCAGTTACATAAAAGACTCAGGTATCCCTGACTGACATTTTAAGTTTTATATGAAACCATTTAATCATCTCTTAACTTGAGAAGGGCAAATACATATTGAGATGTGCTTTTGCACACGTGCTTTTCTCAGTTTCAGCTATGGAAGAGTTTTACAAAGGAGCTGGAGCAATGCCAACACTCATCCCATTTACCACAGATTCCTGGGGCTCATTTTGGGGGAAGGGGAAGAATTAAACCCTTTTTCTCTCTGTTGAGCACACGACAGTCTACTAAACTCACCCTTTGGAAATTAGTGGACACAAGAAAATGAGCACCAGGCACAAGTGTGCACAGGACAGGCAGAAAAACCCCAGTCTCTCAGAAGCATCTTTGTGCATTTTGATGTTGTACTTTTTGGGGTTATGGTGACCTGCTACCAAGTGTTTTGCAGTCATGCCAAATCCTGCTTTTTGAGGAATAAGAAAGTTTACAAAGTGTAGTTCTTCCCCAAAGAATACCTTACAGCTTAGTGCTTTTAAAGAGAAGAACAATGAGTAATTAAAACCACATTTTCACCGCTTGCTTCCATCTACTTCCTATTTCCACCACTGTATTTAAAAATATAAACCCTGATTTTCATAACAGTCAGGCAAATAATTGCACTCGGTACTCCTCAATGCTACCAAGTACTGAACTGGTGTATCAGCAAATAACAGAATGATAAAAATAATTAACATAGTTTTAATTTAAATATTTATGACACAGTTGACTCTGTGGCTGCACGGCACCATTGTGCTGAGTGCAGTACACAAATCCTGATAGATAGAGGCCCTGTTTCCAAGAGCTCCTATTGTTCATCCCACATTACTCAATATCAAACAATCTCAAAAAAGCTTTTCAAACATTAATTAAATCTCCTAACTTCCTTTTCAGGTCAGTAAGTTTTATTATCCTAGTTGTGTAGATAAAGAAAGTGAGGAATGGAGAGGGTAAGGCACTTTCCCACCACGACACAGCCAACACTTCTCACTTCCACTCTTTGTTTGCTCCCCAGTCCCCCAGCCGAGCCCCCCAAGGCTTTGAAGGCTCATCCATGTGCTGTGGGTGTACGTGTGCATCTGGCCAGCACATCCCAGGGAGGGCTGGTTACTGCTAAGGACTCTTCAGTTAATCAGGACCACGTGAGAATCTTGCTTCTGGTTTGCACTCGCATAAGCTTTAGCAAAATATCACCGGCGGACTTAATTTATGTGATTTTGTAACCTCTTAATATTGCTTGGGGTTAGTGTTCCTTCCAGCAGAAATGGTTTTTTGTTGGCCAAAATTAGGACTGCTCAATTCATTACCATGGATCATTTTTTCTTTTGCTGTTTGGGGAGATTGGGACCTAACACACAAATTTCCACGACCAGGTCATCAAAGGGTAAATTGCAATGCTTTTCATTTTTGTGCCTAAAGATACGTGATTTTTCTCAGAATTAAGGCTGTGAAATAAATAATTTGCTTGAAGTTTCTCAGATATTCATTGGAACTTAAAAAACAAAACAAAACAAAACAAAAAAAGGCTTTAAGGCCAAAATGTCAGCTCTCTGTGCAAAATAATTAATATAACACAATAGGATCTATTCTACTATTGATTGAAAGGGAATTTATGCAGGTAATTCATTAAGGCTAGTGAGAGTTTGGCATGTAAATCCCCCAGCACTTTGGTGGGAAAACAGACCCTGTTTTTTTTTTTTTTTAATAAGCTATAAAATATATCCTTTTCAGTGGCAAATATATGAAAAGCAAAAGCAAATACCTGAACAACTAGGGCCATTGATGGCCTTGCTCTGTGAGGGTTCTGGAATGACATTAGATCAAATCCTCCTTTTTCACACACTGCGAAAGATGCAACAATCATTTCAATCACCACGTTAAGAGAATCAATACAATTTTTCCTTCCAGAGAATGGTACTTTACATTGCAATATTTACAGGTTATCACCTTCATACATCTCTTTTTGTGGTCAAGTGCATGATTACTACTTCTGACAGGGTATTGGCCATTTTCTTATGAAGATCTACAAATTCTTGTAAATAAAAACCAATCTGGGAAAAAAAAAAAAAGTGAAGAGCAAATCTGTGGACTGGAATGCACCCTACTTGTAATGGGAACAAAAAGCTGGCAATGAAATATAAACCTAAATCATAGCAGAATGACCTACTTTAAGGCATTTGCCAAAGAGACAGTGTTTTAGACAGCTCCTCTGAAGTAGCGTCTTTATGTCTATGCCATCTGCAGATTTATTATTGTGCTTTAGAAAAAAAAAAAAAAAAGAAAAAAATAAAAAAGGAAAGAAAAACCTACAGTATGCCTGAACAAAACTGAGCTTCATCTATAGAAAGATTCCAGTACTGTGGGCACCACACCCACACCTACTGATGTGGTCCAAGTTTTTTCTTTAGAGGCACCTAATTAAGAAACCCTGACTCATTTACATGGATACGTTTGATCTAAATTACACTCCAAACCACACCAAATTAGGAGCATCTGTGAATGCGAAGTGTTTGTTCCCAGTGCCTGGTAGAACAGGGCCAGTTCTGGACGGCACATGTTCAAGTGACGAAAAATATTTCAGATGTAACATACTTCTGAGACCCACTTTTCCACTAATAATTCATAATAAGTTAAACCAGTATCTCTGCTTCAGCAATTATTTCAGGCTGGGGAGAAAATGTCATTTTACTTTTTAAAGGAGGGGTAGGGGAAAAGGGGGAGTGGGCAACCACCTAGTTTGGTTGTTGTCCCTTATAAGGGGCATTAACAAAACCATTAGCTGCAATTTACTCTGCACAGTGCGTGTATGTATTATCAGATACACTTTACTTCTAAAGCCTGGACTGAAGGAAAATATCCATGAATGATTGGTTGTTGTTCACTAACAAGACCTTCTGCCTTGGTGAATGGTCTTCCCTCATTAATCAGTTTTCCAGAGGAGTCCAGGCGGAGGGCAGGGTCTCAGACCAAAGAGGCAGCACCCTACAGAACATTAACATGAAAAATTTAAGACCACCAGATTTGAGAGTGATATTTCCCTTTCCAGGCTGCATTGCTGGTGGCTGACTGTGCCTGCTTGCAGCCCAGAAATCCTTTCTGTACAAAAACGGGTCCTGTGGCAATTAGGAAACTTTTATCCCACTTTCCCATCTCCCACTAAGAGCAACAGGGGGGCTGCAGAAGCCACTGGTTGCTGCTTTGCCGCCTTACTGACAAACTGAATAAAAAATAGCCTTAATCTCACTCTAAGCAGCCCAGGAACCGAGGAGTGTAAATCCGAATTCCACGCTGGGTTTGCAGTTCCCAGCCCACTGGTGCAATTTGGCACAACCTTCGGATTTGGCCCATAGTGTTTGGCAGCCACCTTTTATTCTTCCCGTCTTTTATACTTTGTGAATAGTCCAAGTTACATAATGCCAGTGACAATTTGTTTATGGCGAGCATTGGAGTCACTGTTTTATGATTACATTCAAACTTTAAGCCACATTTTGACATCTAAGGATCATCTTGCATCCTCATGTACTCTATACAATGAAGGTTTGTGTTCCAGTAAGGAGGGGGGGAGAGGAACTTTATAAATAACATGACTCCTTTTGTCTGAAGAGATTTTAATACATTTGTCTGATCTACTGTTTTTGCAGTAGCTAGAATATCATTTGAATATATTAATATTTTCAGCAACTGTGCTGAGGGAGCCCAGTTAATAACTTATGCATGGGTGTATAGATACACTTCAGACAGAGGTAGTTTTCAGCCCTTATGTTGGCAATACTTAGAAACACACAATGAAAGAGCCTGTTCTTTCCTCCTCTTTGTTGTGGGCATGCATTGTGATGGTATGGAGCCAGTGTTCTCTCTGTTGTCTACACAGCCTGGATTCAATAAGCAGTTATATATGCATATTATGACAATGTGGTCAAGGGAACCAGATTTTTTTACTATACCTTCATGTGCCTGTACAGTATAAAATCTGGTATTTATTTTTCTTGTCCTCATTCAATATGTTAAAAAAAATCATAATTTGATACAGGTTATGTTCACTTTATAATTAAAATTATAGAGTTAGATGAAAATACAGCAAGATGTTGCTGAATGGAAAATATTTATCTTTTCGTACATTACGCATTATGGTGCTATGTAAAACCATAAATCTGTGAAGCAGCTCTCTCCAGCCAACTTGCCTCCTCCCCTGGTCCACAAGATGCAACCAGTTACCTCCTCTAAGCTGAGGCTTCTACACCCACCTCAGCCCTGATATTAGACAGCACTGCCACATCCTCTCCAGAGCTTTGCTGTGGTCTTCCAGAAGAAGACCCCTTGCCATGGAGATGAGCCAAGAAAAAGGAATTCAGAAAAGTTCTGTAATTTTTACAGCTCCTTCTGTAGCTGTCCTAGCACCTTCATGGGAAAAGCACAAACTTTTTGCACCATGTTCTCTGTGTCAGCACTAGACTCAGGCTCCCCAGACCACCTCAGGATAGCACTTCATCCATCTGGAAACTGTTCTCACCTCCCAGATCATTGCCATCCGCACTGCCAAGTGCAGGCCTTCACCAAACACCATCAGCAGTCACCATACACTAGCAGGGTAGGGCATATGGGACAGCCCTGTAGCATATGGAAGCTTTCCAGTAAGTAAAGTTTACTGGGAACATCAGTTTGCCTTGTTCAAACTCTCAATCCAGAGAGGATTTCCACAGGGCTGTGGCAGCAGTAGTAGCAGGCAACTTTAACCACCTCAGACAACCCAGATTGTTTCCATGTCTGGATAAGAGTCTCAGAAAAGTGTCATCAGAAGAAGGAGTTTTCATTCCTTCGGAACATCTACCCCATGGAAGTCACTGCAGCTGCTCTGGACTCAGAGTCAACCCTGAGCTGCTATCACAGAGCAAATTTCAGGTCTTGTTGAACACATTTTGGGTCTCACCTGGACACTATGGTGAGGAGCTGCTTAACCTTTCCAGGTTACATAGTAGGAGCTTTCCTTTAATTCTCCTATTAAATTACATTTATCCCGCTCTGCATCCTCAAATTACAATATGTGCTTGCTAGAGAGGCACTTTCTAAGCTTGTAAATCCATTTACAACCATTCACTCCAGGTCAGACATTTTCTGCTGGAGGGGCAGCACCTACAGAGAAGTGTCCTGTGTGAGTTGCCCCAAGACTGATAAGCAGGCCTTGATATCAACAGCAAGATTGTCCCTGTTGCTCCTAAATCCTTCAATCTCTGTCAAGCATGGTTTGGGTTAGGAGGTCTAAGAGAGTCGTGTATGTTCTCTCACCAGTTTTTTTAACTGTGGATTTTGATCAGGGTCAGACAGAAGCAGATATCGGCAAATCTGGTCACTTGAAGCTTCAAAGATGAAAGAAATATGACTACTGAGAGAGGTAGGGCTGACTGTGTAGAGAATAAAGACTTTGTAAAGTATCTAAGGCAGTTAGACCAGAGTCATCTGAGACCAGTACATGTGTGAATGGGCATTTGCCTTTAAAGGAGCTAATGAGAAAATTCAAAGCTAGTTTAAAGCCAGGAAATATTGCAGAACTTGCAGTACTACAAAGGGTGCTTCTTAGAAATACACAATATATGGAAAATCCTCTACTCCAGGCAGTCCCTGCATTTAGTGCAGTGGACTAAACACATGCACAAAAAAATAAACATCAAGCTAAGGTGAGCAGACAAGACAGACAAAGTGTAAGTAGAAAAGACAATGCTGATGTAGTAAATTCATTGCTCACGGGCGAGTAAAATGTAAATAAGTTTAAAGAAATCAAAGACTCGTGGCACATACTCACTAGTGCATTTAAGAGCTGCGTTCATCCTACTCGTGCTCAGTATCAGGGCTGAAACAATCGTGGTGCTGGGAGGCATGTTAAAGCATCTTTCAAATCTGATACAAATGCAGTGCATGTATATTGCAGCTGCAGCTTGTGGAGAGCTCAGAACTGAACCTGGAAGAGAAGGAATCCTGGTTGAGGTCAGGTCCCATATAAAATCTTCTCTGTTGGGTAGATCACTGCAAAAAGACTTTCATTTTAAACAACAAGATGGTGATAATATGGGATACAAAAAATGGAGATGTTGTGTTGGGGACAGTTAATAGGCCAACATTTGAATTTTATTCATTATTTGAAAAAGACTTGAAACAATTTATGAAGTAATTACAATGGTTTGATTTGATATTTTTAAAGGTCTTTTCCAAACTAAATGATTCAGTGATTCTATGATATAAAAATTCACAGAAAAGGAAAACTTTGGTGAGAGTTTGTTCCCTTACTTTTGTGGAATTCTCTGCCACATTCTCTGATTTCTAAGTCAAAAGTTACTGGTTTCCTCACAGAACTGAATAACTAATTCATGACACTGGACAAAACCAATGCGTTGTTAGTGAAACTGTGTTTTTCATCAAGTAAAGATGAATTTCTGAGCAGGTTGTCTACGGCTCAACATCCCAGGCTGAAATTCCAGTCAATTGCTCCTTCTGGGCTCTAAGTCAGAAAGTAAACCTGTCATATCCAGGGCTGAGTTATTTGCTGTCAACTGGATTACAGCACAAAAAGGCTGTAATTGAAGGCTGCAAGAGGTTATAGATTGAACATAGTCAACAGCAGTAATTCCACTTAGTAAAAGTAGATATCATCCAAAATGAGAAAAGTTAAGCTCATATAAGGTGAAATTCTGACTCCGTTGTGGCTTCCAGTTGCTGGGATTTTTGTCAGTGACTTTCAGAGCAATCAAAATTTCACTCGCTGCCCAGAGAGAGATGCTGCAAAGGGTGTGATGAAGTGAAAGTTAAAATAGCTCTTAACCTGGGGCCTCCAAATACATTTTCTGAGCAGAGACTGCTGTCTAACTCAGTGTTTTCATGATATAGCAATGCAGACAGCACTTCAGGGGACCAAGGGGGTAAAACTGTGCTAGTGGAGTAACGCTGGGATGTGCAACAAGAGACACCCTGCTGTAAATGCTGAAGCTCCCATTGTTCAGCACCCTGTGGGACATGGGGAACTGGACTACGTAGGCACAGTAGTGTGCAGTTTGTGAGAAGTGATTTCAGAAAGTTGTAACATCACTGAATACCAGTGGCAGTGCTGACATCTTCCACCTGAGGCCCTCCTTTGAAGGACAGGTAGAGATTACTGGAAGAGGGAACGTGGAAGTGTCTGACAGTTGCACTGATTTTACTGGGAGCAGGAGGATTAAATTGTGATACAGTCTCATCATCTTTCTACCTTTCATACCAGTAAATATGAACCTTGATGTGCCTCTGGGAAGAAGGGTCTCCTGTGTGCTTTCCATATCCCTCCTGCTTTGGGTGTGCTGCACAGAGTGGCTCCTCTCACTGAGTTACAAACCAGAACTAGTGGCTCTGCTTTTTTGCCACGTACTTTCTGTTTGTCCATCATTAAGCACATCAAAGCCTCAGTGTCCCCATCAGAAAACAATGCTGTTAATAACATTAATCCACCTTTATTAAGAGCCTTTAGCTCTATGGAAGAGTACCAAATATTATTAAGACAAAGACGAGGATAATAAGGAAATGTGTTTTTTCCCTTGCTGACCTAGTTTCTAACCTCACTTTAAAATCTTCCCTCGATTTTAATTATGCTTAATCTAAAGCTAAGCTCACAAATCTAGCAAACTTAAGGGCTGCTTCTAAGTGAATTTTCTCGCCTGTCAGAGTTCCTCAAGCTTTCTGCACTACAGTCAGGAGTTTATTTCCAGCCCAGGCGCAGAGTTGGGGCATTTCTCTGCCAGCACGGTGGCTGTCGGACTTGGGAGCTCAGGCACCACCTTGCTCCACTCGAGCCTGGGCACCAGAGCATTCTTCACAGAACAATTGCAGTCCTTTTCTCATCAGCCATAGCCAGAGGCAGCAATAAGGGTGAAGGATATCTATCATGAAAAGTCCAGTGTCAATGTGTTCCCCCAATTTATTTACTGACCTTCAATGCAACAGCCATACTCCTGACCCTCATGAGATGAAGCCTAAGGGGAAATGGCACTGAGCACCAATTCCATATCCTGTTGTTCTGTGGTCTAAATTAAGTGCTAATTAATTACCACTGGCATCTTTGGCATTGCCTGTCAAATTGGATTTAGGATATCCTTTCGCTGTTTAAACAAATAGCCCTACATCTAAAGCTAAAATCCCAAGTGTCAGCATTTTCTTTACTTTTACATTTTTATTTTAAAATCCAGTGAGTATGTTCATGGATTTTGCAGGTAGAATTCAAATAAAAGAAACAGGAATTGATATTGTCAATTTTGATTAATAGTCCCTCATTAATAAACATCCTGTTATTCAGTTTCCACCTGCAGTTGCTGATGTTGCCTGGAATCAATTAACTCATATAATTTGATTTATTTTACAAAGACATTTTTGGATGTGCTGTGCTGATGATAAAGGTTCTATATTTACAATTCGTGATTTAAGTGAGATTGTTACTAACTGCTTTTTATTTTTAATGTTACAAGAAAATTTAGCTTTGGGCATTCTTGAACAAAAATATTTAAGCAATTTAAAAAGTTAAAGCTTTATTTATTTAAAACTATCTGTTGTTTTCTGAACCACACAGGCCACAAAAGCATACAAATCCAGGACTATGACAGGTTGGTCTTTACAATAAGCTAGTTGTTCTGGAGAAAAAATATACCAGAAATAGAATTAAAAATAAATTAAAAAAAAAAAAAATCAAGCACAGCAGAAGTTACACCACCAGCCAAAAATACATTTAAGGCATTAAGGTGGTATACCTCTGCCTGAACATATATTATTCTATGTAGTTTCACGCTGCCTTTATCACTCTACTATCCAAACACCTCAAAGAAGTGCATCAGCATCTGCCCAGCATCTGTCACGGGGGGTTTTGCTCTCTGAGGCTTGTGCTCCCAGTGCCCATGTGGCTTTTTAGCAGGGGTTTGCTCTTGTTTGGCTGTATTTGCTGCTAAAGCAGGCAAAAATGAATGCCTTGTGCACAGAGCTGCAGCCAGAGGAGTCCAGGATGCTCCTTGAGGAAGTTCATGCCCTTCAACTGACTCCTACCAAGTGGCTGTGCCCAAACTGCAGGCACAACAGCAACACAGACTAGCCAGTTCTGTCCTCTTAAGAGCACCAGTCAGAACCAGTTTGCATTCACACATGAAAAATTAAAACCCAAGCCAAACTGGGAGGACAGAATGCTGGCTGTCAGTAAATGGAAGAACGCAGCAGGTCACCCAGTTAGATCAGTTTTCCAAAAGGGAGACTTGCCAGATTTTATGGAAAGACTTTGAATCCATGTCTTTGATATAATTTGGCTTGGGGGAGTGGGACCTGAGCCTTTGCCCACACCAGGGTGGAGCCACAATGTGGTGATGAGCTCCTGCCCTTATTGTCCATGCACCAGTGTGCTCCTCCTGCCTTTGGAGCTTTTATGACTCAGGAGATGTCAAGAAAAACAAACAATGCCAAGGCAGAAGTGAAGATAAACTGTTGCCCCTCTCAGAGCTCCTCAGTGGAGAAGGAGCACCTCCCCTTGTGCAGAAGAACAAGCAGGACTTCCAAGCACTTTCCTGAGTGAAGCCCCTGTAGAGGCTGCAGTATCTTTAGATATCAGAATGTGTTTTTACATGCTGTCTTCAGCCACCCAGGAGATAAAGTCTTTCTCCACAAGACAGGCACTCTGTGAGGTGACATGTGTGCAAAGTCAAGAGCCCACATGCTCTTCTGCAGGGTCATCCTATGGGGAGCAAAGTTCACCCAGTGCTGAGGAGATTTTAACTTCTCTCGTATTAAACCAGGCTAAGCCAGAATAAATGCCTTTCTTCAGCTTTTCACAGTCTATTCAGCCAACTGTGAAGCAATGTTCGGAGTTAGTTTAGTTATTATTTTCATTTAGGGCCAGGCTCCAAGGCAGTTCATCCAGGGAAGGGCTCGTGCTGTGAGATATGTGGGGGATCCCCTGAGGAAGCCCATTCTCCACCGGGTCCCTGTCAGCTGTCCAGGTACTATATATAGCCACCCACTGGTCACATTTAAAGGCTAGTCTGTGGAGGAAGACAGCATCAAGTGCTCGTTCTTGTATCCCAGAGCGACTGAAGAGAAGGGATTTTTCCCAAAGAGCTGTAACACAAACCCACAGCTGCAGAGCACAGGAAGCCTATGGAGTTTCTGTAGGCCAGGAGCCATTGAGGCTATTTTCAGCAAAAGCAAGCTCTTAAGTATGTCTGAACTATTTCTGACCTCTCTTGTAACATATCATACGCCATGACCTGGTTTCTCTATTACCAGCCTAGTTATTGTTTCAAATTCTACCTACAGAACAAACAGGGATTTAAAATACCTTCATGTTTTACACAGCCAGATAGATACAAGCAGCTTAAAACTGTATTAGTGCTTTGTGACCCCCGAATTGTGCTTATTTGTTGCAGAGGAAACCACATGGCCCATTTGGAAAACGAGAGGCATTGTAGTGTTTTGGAGCTCCTCTATAAGCAGAAGCCTCAGGTCACAGTTCCATACACACCAAACTCCCTGTTCCCATCACAGATCTCACAAGCTGAGGACTCCACTGATGATGTTTGCATTTGCTTGGCTTCATCAGCTGGTGAATACCACTGTACTGCACCTGAGAAAATCACCCATAAAGCCAGGGCATAGATAATAATGAGGTTTAGTCTGCATTCATGAAAGATCATGAATCTGAATTTAATGCTAAATTTTAAATTTATCTATGTAGCAGTGCAAGGAATTGAACTGTTTACACAAATAGAGTTTGTGGCATCAGGGGCTCCCTTACCACCGGTTACCTCCATAAGTTTCTCAGTTAATGCACAGTAATGCACAGGCCCTGCACTCTTCCTCCGCAATGGGGGTATTTTCGTTTCTCTCCTAAGCTGGTGTATCTAGCTGCATATGGATACCTCTGCAAGGTTTTGATCTGTTATAGGACCTCTGGTTTTGTTTATGCTTTAAGGGGACTCTCAAAGCTGCAGTTCACTTGACTCTTTAGTATCAAAATCCACTCAAGTTCTTCCCAAAAAGCAATGACTGCAGCTGAACTGAAATAAATTGACGACAGAAAATGACGTTGCTGTGATATGTTGTATCTCAGGAAAGTGTGTAATAGGCCTTAAATGAAAAGGAAATATGTTGAGAAAAAAACTGATAGCTTAGGTTATCTGTGCATCATGTTGTAGCTGTGGTTCCTTCCTAACACTGAAAAACCCATCTGCAAAAGCCCTGCGAAAATGTGCTTATACACACACAGACATTATCACTTCCTAGGACAGTACGTTTTATTACCAGGTTATTTTCCAGTACATTTGGCACAGTTAAGGTAAGTATATTAACTTTACTTCCAAATAAAGAAAACAAAGTTGTACTGAATGTCTCAGCCACTGTCAATGAGTTAAGAACTGACAGGAGGTCCAAGTAATCAACCCTGTCTACAGCACTGAGCTTTCCCCTGGGACACCTCCTCTGATCACACAATGTATCTGACTGGCATGGATGTAGAATTGCTTTCAATAAAGATTTTATTTCAAGGTTGGATGATTCCTTCCCAAATGTCTTGTCACTAAAGCAAAGTATGTAATACCTGTTATTTTTTAACTCCTGTGAACAAGCATTTGGGAAGGAGAGGAGCATAAAATGTTGAGCTGGAAGTTGTTCATCATAAGAGACAAATTTTAATGCGTTCAAATTGATTGGGAGCTCTGCAATACCAAAAGTCAGAAAGCTGCTGCATAAAAACTGGCCTGTACCAGTGCAGTGAAGAGGCCTGTTAACAGAATTATTGTTGGGGAGAGCTGAAGGCAGCTGAGCCCTTCCCAGGGCCAAGTCCTTAAGCTACAACATTACATTTGCATATGCCTGAGTATAGATAGGAGAGAGACATTGGCAAATTTGAGGATAATTATTGGCAAAGTGAATCGATGGGATGCACACACTTTGACCTATTAAGGCAGTGCACAGGAAGTTACATCTCAAATCAGTCCCGTCATCCATGGGGATGAGCAGCTCTGGCTATGACAGTGCTCACCAGCACAGTTCAGCAAAGGCAGAAAACCCACCCAAATGGACTGTCATGGAATACCCCCTTCAGAGGGGGCTGACTGCTAATTCTGTACGGTTAGTTCCTATACCAAGAGGAGAGATGCCACAAATACAGCATTTTTAATCCTTTTGGGGGAGTTTTCTTTATTCCTATTAATCTTCACTCTCTTTTGGACTCCGTGTAGGTCTTGGTTTCTGTCTCTAGTGGCAGAGACTTCCCTAGTGAACACAAATATTGTGCATTACTGGAGGACAGGATTCTGATAAGATCAAAAGCTACTTTTATCCCTTGGTCTTACACTGAATTCAGGGGATGGCATTTCCCACACCTGCCATTCTGGCCCGTAACCTCATACCAAGTTACACCTTCTTACTCTTCTCACCACCTCTTTTTGTAATGTGTTGTCCTTTAGTCATAGTCTGTATTTCCAGTTCATGGAAGAGTAGCAGGATTGTCCTGTTGAAAAGTTACCCTTAAATATAATTTAAAACAGTGAAAGAATATCAGGCAGGGTGAAAACCAGTTCTCCTAAGGGTAGAAATGCCCCTGACATTGAGCAAAATTAAATCCTCCTAGGCTGGAAAAGGATAAGAAAGCAAAAGTGAGCAGTTCTCAAGGCAGTTGGCTCTACCTTCCAACACTGTCCAGCCTACAGTAAGACAGTGTCCTTTCCAATGGGGATTTCCTCCCTTAGTACACTGAATTCTCCAATTTTTTATGTGCAGTAGGAATATTAAGATGTTGAGGAGTCCGAGTCACTGTAGAAACTCTTTCTCCTCCTCAGCAGTTACTGTGAAGTAAAAATGGATGAAGAACATTTCCTAACACCTACTGTGTTTAGAGCAGTAATCCAGTGTGTTTTCCAAATGTCAAAATTAATAATGATTTTATTTAGGGAGTTTGAAAAGTGTAGGTTTAATGGAACTAGAGAGCCAACTCACCATACAATGACCCTCTTAGCTGTAGACTTGCCCTGCTCTCTGTCACACGTTTTTCAGCTTGCAGTTGCCTTGGCAACAGCCAAAGCATAAATTCCAAGTATTTTTCCTTATATATCTGCCATTGACACTACAGCCCTCCTATCAGACACTTCTGCTGTTTTAATACATCATTAATTTCATTACTATTAATAATGAGAATTGTATTTTCTGCGTATCCCCTGACTTGTGATCTTTAAGGACTGAAGACATTCCTGAAGCTCAGTTATTTTGGAGAAAAAAAAAAAAAAAAAAAAATCTTGTGCAGCATAGCACCCAACAGTTTCTTGATATGGTTCCAACATCTGTGGCACTGGATTATAGATTGTTTCTAAAATAACCTTAAATTGATGGAACATTGCTCCTCTCATTTGGGCTTGACAAAAAGTACCTCTGGCATTTCCTTTCACTCTTTATGTTGAAAATGGTGTATCACTCTTTCTGCTCTTTTTCTTGCCAAAAAAAGAATTCTTGCCCATTTTTTCAGGATTTTTTCTTTTAACAACTCAGTTTTACTTAGTAGCTATAGCAATAGCATTAAGTGTGCATACTTGATTGTGATTTGCTCTGACTTCTTCTTTTGTGGACAGATGATAAAAATATCAGTTATAGAATTTCTTTGGTAAATATTTTTAATCCAAAAAGACATAAAGTCCAAAACTTATAATTATTCTATTCAGGGTGGATTGAATTCCTTCCTTCTACCTCTCCAGTAGCTGTGTTTTACTGCATATTATTTAGCTATTCAGACTTTCCATGCTTCCAAGTTTGCTTGATTTATGTTTTGTTGTTATTATGGTGAAAACAAGTGAAACTGCATGAATATATCAAGAATTTTCAAGATATATTCTCGATACGATACTGCAGATTCTAGCATTAAGCTCAATTACACGAATGTTCTTAGTGCCACATTACACATCGATGAACCACAGTCAGTTCCTCTCCATCACCAACACACACCACGCACATCCTCCATTGCCTCATGCCTTACCCCCACCTCCTGATTGTTCTCGTGCCTGGACCTTGCCAGGATGTCATGAGAAGGATGGAATCTCCAGGATAAACCAGGGAAATTATTCTCCTTCAGAAAGACAGCAAGCAAGGGCAGAGTGGTTGGCCATGCATCTTCCATTTTCAGTGTCTACATCAGGAGCAAGGGATTTCAACATCTTGCTCCACATTTTACAGAGAAAGGAAAGCATTCCCCCCCCATCCCTTCAGTAAACTGAGCTCTGTTGCCACGTTTCTTCACCCTGATTCTGCTCATCCGTGGTGCATTACCTCCTTCTCCCTCCCTGCAAGGGGCTTCTCCTCCAGCTCCATCAATGCTGCCCATTATCAACACCCTCTTATTGCAAAGCCATGGCTGATGCTGCTAAATTGATCATCTCTAACGTTACCCAGGAAAAAGCTGCTGAATTTCCTCCCCAGTGAACACGCACCCCTACTCCTGCTGATGTCATCTGCAAATACTTTATGAAGTTTCCAACTTTTACCACATAACAAGCTCAACAGAAATCAAGTCTCTCTCCTGGAAAGGTCCCAAACTTGCTGCACATGCCTCTGCAGAAGTGGCATTAAGCAAAACAATCTCGTCACCTCTGTAACATTTTTAATTGTGATAAAGATGTGTGACATCCATCAGAAGCCCACACAGTCACTTGTCAACAAAACTGCTACTAACTTTTGAGACTTTCTGAACTCCTAAGAGAAGAGATAATATATTAATATTACCACAGAGGAAAGATAATTAATTTTTAAAAAATTTAATGAAGATGCTATATTTTAAGAAACTAATAGTTAAGCCAATCTGATTAGTGCCATATGGAGAGTGTTTTGTGCAATGGACACCACGGTTACTAGCATGAGGCAGAACGAAGTAATTCTTCCTATTTATATATGGGGAAAAAACCACGAGTGTTGATGCTCCAGGAATGTGGTAAATGACGTGATTGGCACAAATCCACAAGAGATGCTTTTTGCTGTGTGACCCACCCACTAACGTGAAAGGAACACTTTTTTAAGTGCCTGAAGCCATTAGGTCTCACAAAGTTTCCTTCCCTTATAGTGTGGCTTGTTGTAAATTCAGCAACAGGTATGGGAAAACAGAGACAGCTCTGATGGCTTTTAAATTGCTGTCTGGATTTTAAAAAGGTAAATGAGTGACAATGGCAGAGGAGGGGGAAAAGCAGAACTTGGCTTCAACAATCCACTTGGAATGCTTAAGTTAAAACTAGCAGGTTAAGGAAGCATCCATAAATTCAAACATTTACATAATAAAGTTGCATTTAGTTTGTATTCCTTGGTAGAGCTGTGCAATTTATTTATAAAATATGTGTCTTCATTTACTCGTCTTTGCAACCCTGGGATACATAATATATTCTGGAGGGTTGAGGGAAATGGATTTCTACTCAGTCTGTACTCACCACCACAGAGATTTATGCCAAACTTCCTACCTAAACTCCATCCATTAAACCTGTACTGTTCTTAGACCTGACTTCTCTTTTCTTAATGCCCTTTCCACAGGAATATTAAGTCTTAATATAGACACAAGATCAACTTTTAATAATAATAGTCCTTCTCTTGTAATTTTGTGGGTAATAAAGATATCAAAGGTTATAATCCTTACCATTATTTTCTAAGTCATCTCATTAAGGTATGTGGTCTCTGTGTCTTTCAAGAAACTTTGTGTCAGGAAAAGGCATGCAAAAGTCTTTAGTTACATGAATTTCACAATCCATTGCAGACCATACTCACTTTATTGGATTTAAATTAGCAGAAGGAATGTGTTTCATATGAGCTCTATGTTAAGGGGCTTTTTTTGGTTTCACAACTCTTTCAGTGCTGGTGACCATGTTAAAGGAAGCAGGGAATCTTTTCCCTGGCACTACAAAAACCCTCCTTCCCTTGTTTGTCACACTGGCAGAAATTTCTCTTGCCTCCCTGTTTTGTTTCTTTTTGATAAGTTAACCAAACAAACACCCCGACCAGGAGAAACAGTTAAAAAGTGCTTCAAGAGCAAGAGTGACTGCTCTGACACCCTTCTTTTTTAACCAGTTCTTCCCTTTTGTCAACAGGATAGCAGCCAAAGAATCCGTGAATCTTATGTCAACACAAAGCTTAGGAATTGTGTTTGGACCAACACTCCTTAGACCTGAAAAGGAGACAGGGAACATGGCAGTCCACATGCTGTACCAAAATCAGATAGTTGAACTTATGCTGAGTGAGTACAGCAAGATCTTCGGCTCGGAGGAAGACTGACAGACAGGGCCTGTTATTGAAAACGTTCACATCTGTCTTGATGTCTAATATTTTTACATTTCTGTAAACATATTTCTGAAATATTTCTTTTTCTTTCAAGTGACAGATGCCTCATTTTGTGCAAACTTAATGATGATTTTGTGTCTAATTTTCAAACATTGGAATAAAAAATATTGTCAACATTTGCCTATATGTATTCTGCATTAACCCTTTGAGAGTTTCATTATGCTAGCACTCCAAGTGTCACTTTTTCTGCAAGCTGAGCATACAGCATATGGCCCTAGACCATAGAAAATGCTGTTTACCAACATATGCAATGGCACAGAAAGACAGATAATAATTGAGGGCGTTTGTGAAAAATGGATTAAAATATGTATATTAAAAGCAATGAATTAAAGCAGCGATATGAGATCATTCATAGCTAATCTGAGTATAATTTACCTTTCTCCTTGATATACATTGAAAATTAAAGACATGATGAACAATCAATTTGTCTACCCCAAGAGCTGAAAAAACAAAAAAATTGCATTTAATGCTTTTAAACAAATAAAATAAACAAACACAAACAAAATGAGAATGTCACTATTTGCATAACAGTGCCTAAAAGAAATTAAAAATGGAATTGGAACTTTGGCATTTTTACTTAAACGCAGTACATGAAATGAAGACATTGCATGACTGCTCATTTTAATGTAACATCCATTTTGATTCTTCATCACACTGTACATCTGCCCGCTTTCCCCAGCTATCTCATGTTCTGTAGCATTTGTATTGTGCTCCTGAGGATGCTTTATTGGTGAACTACATTAAATTCATCTAGAAAGAACTTTAAAAAAAAGCCTTTTCATATGCCCTTAGGATTACTTGGCTAGACTTGAATCAATTTATGCATTTGATGGTTAGTTTCAGTTGTCATGGATAAACAAAAGGGTAACTGTCTAGAATATATCAAATATTGTTTCATTTTGAAATGTATGTTTCCAGCTATACACATCTCCTACCCTGTTTTGTAAAAGTATTCTGCTGATAAAATGTAGACTTATGTTTGACAGCTTTTTAATCAAGTTCAAAGAGAATAAATAAAACTAATCCAGTGTGGTAAAGAGTCTGTCTGGTTATCGATTTGTTCATAAAATGAAAAATAAACCATGTACATAAGATGTGTGAAACACAGATCCAGAAGCAAATATTTAAAGCAATTAAAGACCCCAAAACATGGGATTAATGCATAGGTTTGCTGTGCATTAGAGATATGTCTTCAGTATCACCTCAGCAGATCATGGATTGCTTCAGTTTTTACTCAGCATTGTTGTGCAAAATTCCACGTTGTTCAGGAAAGGTCACTCCTTGGAGCGGTCATTTATGGGAGCAAATATATAATGAGGCCTGATTGTTAACTAAGACCAGGCTCTTTCATCAGGTACTAACATAGGCAGAAAATAACACCAAGAAAACACAAAAACTGGCCCTGAGATGTTTTTTCTGACTTCACACATGTCTGAAAAATCAAGCAAAACAGAGAGGTAGTGACCAGTAATTAAAATGAAAAACACAAAAACAAATAAAATCCCCCTTGTACCACAAAGATTCAGCGCAACCACTTCTGAACAAAACTATAATGTACTGGAGAACCCAAATTCACTTTATGTTCAGGAAAATATTTTTCATGTTAATGTCAAGCCATGAGTACTTAAACAGTGATGCTTTTCAGCATCATCGTCTGTAGACTCTTTTAATAGCAACAAACCAGGCGCTGTTTATAGCCTGTGGAAATGACTGGAAGAAAGATAGTCAGAAGTTCAGTCTATTCCTTAATAAAGACCATTCACATTATGGCCCCACGGGTGCTCACAATCATGCTATTGAAGTAATTTCTGCTATTACTGGAAATGAAAAGTTCACTTGTTACTTGGAGCCTGTTGAACTCAGAAGAAAAGATTCTTAATTAATTAATTAATCTTCTTTCAGGCTTTCTTCAGAGCATGGAGACTCCTCTTGTCTTGTTTTTATAAGACAAGGCTTATGAAATGCACCGTATCTCTCTTAAGATCAACTGGTTTGGAAAAAAAATCAAGAAAACTTTTGGACACATGAGCCTTTCTTTCTTTGGGTTTGAAGGGTTCCTTACATGAACACTGTACAAAAGTGCTGACTGCTCTGCTAAACACTCTGTTAAATTGCAGCCTGGACATGGGCAGACAATTTGGGGGGGACACAAGTGGCTCTCAGCAGAGGAGTGTATAAATCCAGGGCCTATAGCAGATGCCTTTCCTTTCTCATCCCGAAAACACAAAGGAATGACCATGCCTGGCTACCAAGCTGCTTCCTTCCCCAAGAGACCAATTCTTCCTGTCTCCCTTAATACATACATTAATTTAATGGGAAAAATTACTGACTCAACCATTAGTCAAAGAGCCAGCCCTTCAGCCCCTGCCATCAGCAGAAACCAGAAGGATAAAAGAGGGTAAGAGCGGAAACAAAATAAAAATAAAAATAAATGTTCAAGCCTTAACTGCAGCAGGGTTTCTTTCTCCTCCTGCTCAGGTAGTTTGTTAACCTAGCTCACAGCCCAGGGCACTGTTGCTGGACATAAACATTTATAAATCCCAAAAGGGTCCAAGTTTTGCAATTCACTGAGCATGTATCACCACACATTTCTCCTCCCCTTGTTATTTATTGGAATATTCACTATCACTTGGTAGGAGTTTTTCCCAGACTTTGCTAAATTTTTAGCAAGTCAAAATTAGACTTGCAGAAGACCTTTCTTTTTCAGGAGCCAGCATCAGTTTGAGAAGGGCCACAGATATTTTCAGCAGGGAGCTATTAATGGTAAATGATCAGAAAAATGAAGGCTGAGAAGGCAGCAGAGACAAATATGTCCAAGGATCACTGTTTATCTGCATCTTTTCCTTATGAAGAGTATCTTCTACTCAAACTTGTGTGAGAAGCATGAGCACAAAACTGGGATTGATTTAGTAAAAGGAGATGTCAGAAAGAAATTTGTAATGGAACTAAAAGAGGGCATTTCTAGCCACAAAGTTTTATCATTAAAATAAAGATAAAACACCAATGTATTGAATTGCAAGCTTTGTTGAGAAATATTGCCAGTTTTTAACTTAAGAAATTCTGCTGCTAAGTAGGATTTCTGGACAAATGATGAGACACCCTGACTTGCTAAGCTACAGCTAGAAGAGGAGACATAAACTCCCCTGGACAAATATTTATTCCTCTTTTTACACATAGATATGTATATTTTTTACAAGCAGCATACATTTTAACAGTTCTTTAATTCTCTGCCAGAACAGTGCAGGTAACAGAGTTTTTATGCAAGCACCCCATGCTGCAACAGAGCCTTAGGCTCCCATTCAGCCCAGAGCACTCAAGAAGTTCAGCTAATCAATTTCCACATAGGATATAGACCATGGATAGAGTTGGGAAGAAAGCTGAGGAGTAAGTTGGGCCCACAATCACCACTGTAATCAGGCAGTGTATAGATTTTACATGGCTAATTCTCAGAAGAGGCTGACAGAAGAGCCTCGGGGAATGCACATATTATCACGGCACAGCAGGTTCCCCTGCACAGCGTTCCTGCCTCAGAAAGGAAACATGGAACACAGGGAAGCTGAGCATAATCAGAGGCACGGGTCCCAATCACACGTCCTGGGTTTTGTAGGATGCATTAATGGAGCCCAGGGCTATTGTTGTTTTGCAGAACATAGGAGCATTTCCTAGCACCCACTTTGGATTAGAAAAAAACCTACCTTTCCCTACAGACCAAGGGGCAAACAAGTGGCCTCCACCTGACAAGAAGTGGAGGTCAGACCATACCCAAACCCTTCTCTTCAGGAAATGCTTCAAGATGCTATTAAAGCAACAACCTCATCCTTGTGCCAATTCACCACGAGTGATCACAGCAAACAAATGTCCTTTTCCATCACTTACATCCTCCATGACACTTCTACAGTCCACAACCTCCTACTTCCAAACAGAGCTGAAACATTGTGAGAATTGACTCCCGTTTTTCCTTAGAGAGCTTTGTTGCAAAGATTTGGTTGCACATGGGGTAGAAAACATGAGCCCTCGCTTCAGTTTTTCACACAAAACATACATTGATGTTTAAAATAAAAATGCATTCAAGACTCAAGACATGACAGTTGGGGATGCAATGCCACTGCACATCAGTGTGTGATAAACTGAGGCACAGAGCCACTCGTTAAAAGAGAACTTTCTATGTTAGTGCTCATTTTATTTAGACCCTTTTTTTTTCCTTGCATTTTTTAAATAGAATCTTCTTTCTCTATTCTTTAAATAGAACCCTTCTAAGGGTTTGGGTTGGAAGGGACCTTAAAAATCATCTCATTCCAACCCCCTGCCATGGGACGCCTTCCACTATCCTGGGTTGCTCCATGCCACATCCACCCTGGCCTTGAACACTTCCAGGGATATGGAGTCCACAACCACTCTGGGCAAACTGTGCCAGGACCTCACCACTCTCACAGAAACTTTACATTCTATACCCTGAATTCACCTGTAATAATCAGGTATTCAGGATTTTGCAGGTACCCAGCCCTGCAACCCAAGGGCAGGGTAACCTCAGAGGAAACAGAAAGAAATTTGTCTTCCAAACTCTTGACCACGGTGAAGTTTTTTGACTCTCTACAATTTGCTCTTAAACCCTCAGAAATACTTCAGAGGTGTTGGGAACCCACCATCTCCCAGAAAAGCAGCCTGTCCACACCTCTAAAATACCTGGGGTGACCCCTTACACCTTCAGTAGAAGTCTTTGTTTAACAAGTATAATAGAGACCATAAAACACTGCAAGTTCAGAATGAGTGCCAATTAGTTACCCACAAAACGCCACCATTTTAGAGCACATTTCAGTTAAAAAAATGCAGACTCAAATTCCACATGGTTCTTCTCTCCTCTGCCTTTGTCCAAATGCAAGTTCTGTGCTCAGCTCTTATTCATTCGTTTTTTGGCTGCATGTCTGGCGGACAAAAGGAACGAGTATCTCCCCACCAGTGATTTCTATATTGTCTCAAAGCTCAGAAGCTTTCAAAGAAGCAGCTCAGAAGCTTTTTGAACATTTTTTGGTTGCAATTTTGGGTAGGTGGTGGTGTGGCCTCTGCTCTGGAAAATTAAAGTGACCATATTGAAAGTGGTTTGACCAGTCCATTGCTCAGGCTCCAGCCTACCCATTGCAGTAAAAAAGGTACAAAAAGTCCAGTTTTATGTCAAGCTTTCCCACAGGGGATGTTTCTTTGCAGCCCCAGGCAGCAAATGGTTTTAAATAAATGGCTGAACACCCTGTATACATGTCTATCTTTATGTAGCTTCTGTCACTTATTATCCATTTTTAATCCTGCTAGGCTCTTTGTCTTAATGGTATCTGATGAATTTCCCAGGTTAATTATGTACCATGTAAGAAAATATTTTATTTGTATCACTTTTAAATTCATTAGCTTTTAGTACCATTGTATAGCACTCTGCTTGCTCTTGATTTATGGGAAAGGCTAAATAGGATCATCTGACTGACCTCTCCCGGCAATTCACTCTCCTATATACCACTAACACATCACCTCTCATTTGTCTCTTAATCAATTTAACCTTCCCTCAAATGGAAGATCTGCCACACCTCTTATAACTTGCTCCTTCACTGGATTCTCTGTGTATCTATTCTGCCTTTTAGAACAAAGCTCCAAGTATCCAAGGGGGAAGGATCCTTAATATTTTCATTATTGAACTCTTTACAGCTCTTAAAAGAATCAAGCAGCTTGTTTGCATCTGATTTCTCCTCTGCACTGAAGAACTGAACTGTCCTTAGTGCATGGACCAGGTTCACGAGGGAATTTGGGGAATTAAATGCTATTTTTGTCTATACAGAGAACATGCCAGTGCTGCTGGGTTCTCCCTTGTGGCTACTTCACCTTGCAGCTCTCTAAATTTCCATCAGCAGCTTCCCAGAACCCACATAACCCTGGTTATCTGGTACCTGCCTGAACCACTCTTATCTTAGTTCCTGGGCCCCTTGGAGTCTTTAGCCCCAGGACACCAGCAGGGACTGCTTCTGCCCTTTGTTACTGCAAATTTAAAATGTCCATTCAGGGACATGGACTTGGAATGTGCTACAAGGTGGACCAGGATCCTGTACGGTGAATCAGCTCCCTCAGCACAGCTGCAGTGTGAGGCTGCATCCTCACACACTGATGGAGAAGCACATGGGTGATGCTGTTCAGACTCTTGTTTTCCAGTGGAGACCCACGTTTTCACATAATCACAGATTCCACACACCCTTAGGCCACCCAGTGCTGCAGGAACGTAGAGCTGATGATCACCTTGCTCCGTAAAGACACCGAGTTCAGAAAAAGCGACACAATAGCATCAGTTACTCCAGATTCATGGAGTGCTGTTGGTTGGAAAACAAATCAAATTCCCTCTTGTGTTTATGATGTGCTTCATCTGAAACGTGAGAACTGAAAAATAAGGCAACTACCTTAAACAAACACGCCCTAAGAAGCAAAATGCGACCACCTTCCCGAGACCTCTAGTACTATTCTTTTCCACATTGTGTCTCTTTGAAGTACACATAGCCAAAAACACTGGCACTGCTTTCCCTCTGATGCTGCAGTTTTTGAGAGTATTATGCATATTGCAGATGCGGTTTTCTTGCACTAGATTGAAAAAAAGAAATAATCTTATTAAAAATGTAAAAGGATTTCAGGGTTCTGTGCATACTCAGAGAAAAGAGAGATGTCAACAATAAACATGCCATCTGAAAAATACGGAAGGACCTCTGTCCCATGGGCATAATAGATGTTTTATTAATAACTAGCTTTTATATATTTTTCTCATTTCCCAAAACAAAGGGAGGAGGGGGGAAAAATTAAAAAAAAAAAGGAATGGGTTTGAAAATCAAAACATTTCCTTGACTGGTCAATTCAACACCCTCCCTGAAACACAAGAGGATGAATTGAGACCTGGTGCATTTTCTGGGTCTGTTTTCTCCTGTCCTGGGTGTACTTCTGACATCAGGAAACTGATGGCATGGGGACAAAGCCCCCCTGGTTCTCCAGAGTTTGTCATGGGGTACATTAGCTCCAGCTAAGAGATTAAAAAGGTGCATCTTTTAAGTGGCTTAGGCAGACTCAGCACAAGCACAGATGGAAAAGATGTTACTCATTGTCTGAGATTGCTGGACATGGTGTAAGAAAGAATGACAGGGATGACAGGGGCCACTTTTTTCATGTTCTGGAAGAAACGGAGCAACTCTGCCACAGCAAACTAATATTTTTCCTGATTTAAGTCAGCCTTGTTCTGTCAAGTAGATGCCTCAGGAATGGATAAAAGAGACAAATGAGTCTTTGTTCTTCTAGGTACCTTCAACATGAGTGTGTGTCCAGACACTCTGGTTTGGCCCATATCAAGTGATTAGGTCCAGGGAATGGTCACCCTCCAGAGGCATTTTACCCTCTTTATTTACTCTCTTTACCATGATATATTTTTCCCCCTCACACAGAGCCTGTGTTTCAGATAATTGAGGCCTCTTTGGAAATGCTAGTCCTACAGTACAGGCCCTCAGTAAACTAGTTTTTCATCCCAAATGGCTTTCATAAAGCTAGACAAATGTGGGAGGGGGAAACAGGGACATGGGATGAATTAAGGCATGGGGTGTCAGAACAATATGATCTTTAAGATCCCTTCCAACCCAAACCATCCTATGATTCTATTCTATGAAGGGAAAGAGCACCTAGAGTAATTTTCTTCTCCCATTTTCTGCAAATGGACATGACCTGGCCTATTATAGAACAACACTTGTATTTTTGGTTTTTTGGATGGCCTACCTGTACAAATAGAGTCTTTGTTATGGAAACTAGATGCTGCTAGAGAAATCTGAGATCTTGTTAGGGGCCAAGAAAGAGGGCTCCACCTCTGAAGCAAGGTCTCTTTATCCCTAAGACCATCAGTAGATACTTGCTAGAAAACATTGCTTTGGAACAAGTAGTAAAGAGAGGTGAACCTGGAGATCCATGGCCAAAGGGTCTAAAGGCTCTTCTCAGGCACTAAAAAAACCTTTCCAGGATGCAAAAATTGCTATTTACTCACATAAGGCTTTAATTGTTTCATGTCCCAAATAGTTTCTACACAAATTAGATTTTACCCTGTGAAGGCCAAAACCTTTTTTAATTCTTTTCTTACCTATATGGTTGTGGAGTCATTCATAGAATAATTGGAACATTTGACCCCAAACATGCCCAAGTGCAGAAGGAATCCATCACTTGCATATCAGCTTGGGATGCCTTTTTCTGCCTTAATTCAAGTGCACTTTGCAAGGCTGCAGGGGTCACAAGCTGTGCTTCTTGCCTTTCCTACGGACACTCTCCAGTGAAAGAAACCAGGATAACTCACTGGATAGAAAGGAAAAAGCTGTCTAATTAAGAAGCAAGTGTACATCTGTCTCAGGCCACTTGCCAAGCATAATGTGGCGGGGAGGCAAATCGTTGTGCTGCTGGAAACTGCTCCCTTTAGACTGGCTGACTCCAGAAGTGCAGGGGACAGACGCCTCTCAGTCAGGTTCAGGATTTTCTGTGCCTACCTAATGGTGTAGAGGTTGTGGGATTTGTCAAAACTTCATCTGATCACAAACCTGCCAGAGGTTCCTGGAGTTTAGACAGCTCTGAATGCACCTCAGATTTACTTATTTAAAGCTACACCTTGCACTGCTGTGAAATCAGAGGTACACGTGCACAGTAGCAGATGTGTCTCACAGATGTTATCTTCAGGAACCTGCGTCCAGGTTGTGACAAAAAGAGCCCAGATGTGGCAGGTGACACCAGGTGTTGGGAGGAAAAGGAGTATGGGAGGACACTGTCAAAGTGGATAGACAGTTTGGCAGGAAAAAGCTGGATCACTTGGGAAATTTGGAACATTCCAGATTTTCTGGTACCCCCCAAAGAGACTGTGCTTATAGAAAGAAGTCTCCTGAAAACCTTAGACTGGAGCTTGATGAAAAAAGCTATTTCTGCTCTTGAAGCTCATGTTGTTACTGTAGCCAGAATTCCATCTGTTCCTACGATGGTTTTATTAATTTCACATGGTATCCTTCTGAAGTTAATAAGGGAAGAGATGAGAGAGAAAGGGAGGTAGCCACACACCCTGTGAACAAGCAAGAGACCTCTCAGGGTCATCTGCCACCACAGATGATGCAGGTGAGATCAGTGTCCATGATCTGAATGAGGATAATGATTATGGCAAGTGCATAATTTTTCAGCCTTGGTCCATCTTCTAGAAAAAAAGCAGTCACTGTGCTACTGATTTCCCTTATACAATCACTGTTTAGCCAGTAACGTCCTTTTACCATCCTTCTGGTGTGAGGAGCGCATAGTGAGGCTGATACAGAGCTTAGATCAGATGTCAAAGTCCATTTTAAGGCTTTTTCTCTCCTCTTCATCAACCAAACCTACGAATACTTCAAGCACTGTCTCCTGTTTGGTTAGATATCGGGAAGAAAATCTTCCCTGTTAGGGTGGGAAAGCCCTGGCGCATGTTTCCCAGAGAAGCTGTGGCTGCCCCATCCTTGGCAGTGTCCAAGGCCAGGCTGGACAGGGCTTGGAGCAACCTGGGTTAGTGGAAGGTGTCCCCACCCATGGAAATGGGGTGGAACAAGACAAGCTTTAAGATCCTTCCCACCCCAAGACCATTCTGAGATCCTATGATTCTATGAAAGGTATGTGAAAGAGATCCAAGCTCGCAGAGAAACATCTTTGCTTAACATCCACCCCGTTGATGACTGTAACTTAATTACCGCGCACACTGTACCGGTGACAGTAAATATTAGTGCTGTGTGCTACAGAACAAATATCCCGTGATGAAAAATTCAAACGGTATCGAGCTTTTCATTAGTGCAGTAATGGCTTTCTCACACATTTAGCTCATTTTTAACTCGACCTGCTAGGGGAAGGAAATGACATACTTTCTGTTGAATAAGACAGCGCCGAGATTATATGAAGGTGCGTTTTTATGGGTAAAGAAACGTATGCCACATTAATCTATTTTTATGCCTTGCAGTACATGCTGATGAGTCATTTGAATGCCAAGTTTCATTAGTAAATTGGGAGTGATATAGGCAGCTCTGTGCTAAAATAAAAATGTATATTTCGTTTAAGAAGGCAAAAATTTCAGAAGTGCTGCAGAATGTCTTAGAACACTAAGTAGGATCATAGGATGTAAGGATTAAATCTTAGAACCCTGTTTATAAAGGCAATTTTGTGTCTATAAAATGCACATTAGTAATACAATCTGCCCAATATTGTATTGTTCTATCATTTCTCTACGGATCATATTAGTCAGTGTCCTGTTAACATCCATTTTATCATACTGTCATAATATTATATTGAAATGAGATCTGGCATTTTTGGGGTCCTGTGCAAGATGAAAAAATGGGTCTCCAGCAGTCTTCCTCTTAGATATAATTGAAAAAGAGGCAGGCATGAGGGCATGCTGTGATTCACGCTGCCGGAGAGTGATCCGGAATCATTCAGATGATGAGTACATAGAGAATGCCGTGCACAGAAAGATGGCAATTTGCTGTACTAATGTTTTGAAAATGAAAATTTCTAGCTGTTTTGCAGAGGAGCCTAGTAGGAAAGGCAGAAGAAAAAAAAATAATAATAAAATCTTTTATAGTTAAGTCAGATTATTTCTGTTGTTTTTGGAAAGGCTGCACAAAGAAATGTGTCTTCTGGAGAATGGTGTAAAGCATAAATGAACATTGCTTTATTGACCAAAATAAGAATAAAATACAGGAAATCGAAGGAAAACAGCAAATGAGAAAAATTCTCTCCCTTTCCTTAAGGTGCAGTTTTACAGGAGGATTCAGGGGCACCTTTCAGGCTCCTTAAACTGAATCTTGGATCCTCACTCTGGCCACTTAGCCACAGGGGTGGACACCCACATACACCCAGTACTTCAAGCCCATAAGCTTATATTTCTGCCATCAAGCCCAATTTCCAACAGCCAAGCTGCCTGACAAGCCCCAGCAGGAATGAAAACAATGCTTCTCCTTCTTTCCAAATAGGTTATAACTAATGATACCAATGTCCTATTCTTCTGGTGCTTCCACCAAGCTTTAATACTAACAAATAAATCAAACCAGCACTTCCAACCTTTGTTTAGTATCTATGCTGTCAGTACTGATGCACAGTCAGTATTAAAATGTTATTTTATTTTTCTTCTTGTCCTTTGTTTTGACTAGCTTTGTTATTGATATCATCATTTGGTATTAAATGAAGCAAATTTAGTACTAAATTATGTCCCTTTCTTCAGGATTTTGTTGTTAAAGACTGCCAAGCTCATGCAGCTGGCCTGACCCCAAGAGAGTGACCCAGCCATGTGACACGAGTCCTCTTCAAGGAATTGAACCTATCTCCTGTAAAAATCCAACTCTGTCTTTGGGACATCAGGGATGCACTTGGAGACCTGCAGGGAAAGCAGGACCACAGGGCTTGGCTCAATCTTTCAACATCCAAGGGAACATTTCCTCATCAAATACATGAAAAGTAATCCATTTTAGTGAAGATTCTTTTCAGAAATCATGCTGTACAGTAACAACTCCTCTATCTGCATGTTGGAGCAGACAGGATCCATTCTAGTGTTGTTCAGCAGGATTTAAAGGTCCTTTAAAATATGGTACATCCAATTTTTTCCCTCTATTTTACAGTTTAAGTTCCTCTCACCACCCCTCACCATCCTATGCCTTTGTTGGCGACATTTTAAAATCATCATTCCTTGTTCTCCTTAATGGATCTGGTTTTACCATTGCTATTTAAATTTTTTATAAGTCTCTGTACACTGAAACAGTCGAAGTGTGATCTTTCCAGCAGAAAGGAGGAGACTCCTTTGCTTAGGAGGAACATATGTGCTTTGCAGGGCTCTTAGTGCCCCAGAAATAGATGGTTTCTGGGAAAACACTGTTAAGCACCAAGATGGGCAATTTACTACACGTGCAAGTCCAGGTGAACAGGGAATCTTCAAGAAGCTCCCATTGAGCCGAAATCGGGACCATTTTTATAGCTTTCAGTTTTGAGGTCACAGTCACCCGGACTGGAAACTCAAAAATGACTTCAAAAAGGCAAATGCTAACTAGATTTCACACTAGATTTCATTTTACTTGGCATTACAGAAAGAATGCAGGTATTAAATAGACTGTTTCCTGTATACAATAAGGTTAATTAGTAGCAAGGGATGGAAATCAGTGTGGACATAACTCTTTTAGACAGGTATCAAAAATAATCCCCTGATCCCCACAGACCCCAGCTGCACTGAAAGAAGAACAATATAAAAGATTCTCTAAAAGAAATTTTTCAAACATTCTCCAGGTGTCCCAGCTATATTTAAATAGGCCCGTGGCCCCATGCGTACTCCAGCCCTTTCTGTTCTACAGTTCCCCTGCTCCAAGTTAAATGAGCAGAGTACTTGCACAGAATTTTGAGGTGCAACATAAAGGATTTCTGTACAAAGAGACTGGGATTGCAAACCGAGACAGACAGGAGAACAAAAAGAAGAATATATTCTGGCCTGAATGGGACTTCCCTAAGCTCCTTATCAATAAGGTTAATAAGGGTCCATGCAATTTACTGATCACTACGATGCAACAACTGGGCTAAAGCTATAAAGAAGCTACACAGATACCAGCTTTTCGTGCTTCTCATGGCCCACCACATTAAAGTCCCTTTACCCTTCCCCTGTCACCCCACTGAAGAAAATAAACTCCAGTCTGTGTGATTGGCCTTGCTAAAATCCCTGGTCTGCTATTACGCTTCTACCTGCCCTAGTTAAGCAGATTAATAGCTATTTCCTTGAATTTGATCCTCCAGTCCCTTTGTAATTGAAGCAGTAATGCTCAGATATTTCTAAAAATGTATTTCTGAAAAATACATTTCCTTTTTTCTCCGGTTTAATTTTGTTATCCTCAATCATATGCATGATAGAAAAAAAATCCCAAACTTCTATCTCCTTTATAAAATACATGTCATATCAAAAAGGTGACAAGAGGGGGAAAAGTAATTAGTGAGTTCACAGAGTTCAGTAGAAAAGTTAAAATAGAGTAACACATTACTTTTTATGTTAAGATTTCACAAGACAAATCTTGCCTGTGTTTTAATTGCATGTGACCCTGGCAGTCCCACTCTGAAATGAAGTGCCGTAAAATTAAAGATGACAGACGCTCAAAACAAGTCTTGTGATCTTGATTAAACTACAAAGACCACACTTTTCTCTCTGCTGCAACTCAGATATGATGGGCTGTTTTATTTGGGGAATTGCTTCATTAATGCTTTCTTTGACTAGACATGTTTATTATAAAAAATACTGGATATGGTGATATCATGCATAGCTAAATAAAGTCTAAAAGACAAGTAAAAAAATTAGGAATCTTTAAATAAGCTCAAGACCTAAATGCTTCTTTTAAAGATCATGGGCATCTGTAGAAGAAGGTACCAAGCATGACTGCACTGTTCATTGCCTATTCTGAAAAGTAAAATGTTTTTTTCCCAATTATGTCTGTAAGAACCAAATTGATTGTTCTGACAGTATTATCTGATGATTATTTCAAGTTAAATTTCCACTGGCCAAAATAAAATGGGGGAGGGGGGAGGGAAGGAGAGGAAAAAAGTGGAGGGGGAAAAAAATCCTGATCACCTCTTCTTCTGAAAATCATTGTTAATTTTCAGAAGTGTAGTGATGATAACCTAATATAACTGGATGTGTGCAGACTTTCTACATAAATTATGCATTTCCAATCTTGCTTGGTTATCTACACCTTGTGACTAAAAACCTGAAGGAC